>NW_015151167.1:137120-158925 GCF_000732505.1 Cyprinodon variegatus | reverse complement strand
ATATATATATATATATATATATATATATAAATTAGTTGCAGATAGTATGCAGTACAGTACCAAAAATTACATGAGCATCAACAGCATGCCAGTCATGTTTATTTCAGGCAGTGAATAATAGATGTAGACTATATGAGACTTTTAAAACCAAGTGCTAGAAAGAAAAGTTTAAAGTATGTTGGTTGATTATCTCTTTTTAATAGAATGACATAATACACACAGCCTCAAATCTACAGTTGGGCCTATGCATACAACCCTGAAAAGACTGTTTATTAATCCTTTCCTATGATGCAGAGAGTTTTGTCCTAAATATGGCCATGTTTATTTCCTGGAATTGATTAAACATACCTTGTGTTATATTGTTCAGCTTTATTGCACAGATATGAAAATTTAGCCATAGATCGTATAAAATGTTCAACAGGGCTGATGTTTGGGTATTCAGTTCAATTCAGTTTATTTATATAGCGCTAATTTACAACATATTGTTAGGAATACAGTTTGTGTGTTTTTCTCTCTCCACCACCAGGTGGTGCCCTGTCCTTGTTGGGCCTCCCAACACACCTGTGGCTCGTTGGTTCATTACCGGAGGAGTATTTGAGCAGTGGGCTGTCACTACCTCAACGCCAGAGTGTTTGCCATTTTGGGGACTCTAGCCAAGCTGAGATTAGCAGAGTCTAACCTAAGCTTTGTTTCTCTGAGTCTTATCTAATTTTTGTCTTTCCTCTTCTGCAGGAAGTCTTCCTGAGTAACTCGATACCTGGACCTTCTCCCCCTGGAATGATTAAGTGAGTACATACTGAGCAGGAGAAAACCTCCACATGATCCGTTTAAGTCCTCATCGGAAATCCAAGTGACAGTCCGCTCCTTTATTCCTCTGGGTCCAACGCTTGTCTATCTGTCCGCTCTCCAACAAGTTCCCTCTTCTCTGCATTAAACCCCACAAGCTGGATTCAAGGATTGACAAGAGCCCCCTCAAACGTGAGTCCCTCTCCAATATAATTCAAGCCTCAGTCAAATTTCCTACGGTCCCTGAACTGATCAATGTGATCTCCCCTTCAGACTTTCCAGTTCTGGTTCACCAGCCCAATGAGTTCCAGACCCAACTTCAATTATTCATTATCATTTAATAAACCTGTTACACTTTTTCCCTTGGTCTCTGGGTGGTTCTCTGCATGTGGGTCAGATCACTTAAACCAATCATGACACATATGTCATCTCAAGGCACTTTACAGTTCAACGAGATCATACAGTCAAATTGATTCAAAGTTTTCTATCTAAGGAAAACCAGTTGATTGTATCGACTCATTGACTCGAAGGAAATCCCTCACACTAAGCATTCCAGAAGCTTTATATTACCTTACACTATTGATTCTAAAAGCCTTTTATTTCCCGATTTTGGATCATTGTCTTACTGAGACATTTAACTATATTCAAGTTTTAACAATTAGACTTTTTATTTTAGCTTCATTTAAAGGCATCAGATTTACTATTGGATTAATCTCCAGCCCCTTTCAAGGCTAGAAATTAATCAGTGGTGCTGTGTGAGTAACAAAAATTTAAACAAATTCAAAACTTCAGTTGAGGTTTTAGAACATGTAACACACCAACTAAAGTTTCTGTTTGAGGTTTTTGGGCTCAGCAAAGAAAACATTTTGAATGCATCCTTATGTGTTTTCCTTGCCTTTGAAAAAACAGCAATGACTGATTCTTTAGTGCCTTAGAGTGACATCTAAAATCACTTTATTATTGAGACATATTTCTTGCCAAACAAGGGGCTGTGTGACAGCTGCAGTGCTGTTGAAATATAAACTGTTCTGCCAAAATCTGTTGGAGCTCACCGGTCGCCGGTTCTTCCTTCTTGGGCCCATCGTCCTTTTTCGATTCCTTAATTTCCTCTTCTTTTTCCTCAACATTTTTCTCCGCCTCTTTCTTTTCACTTGTTGTCTTTGGCTCTTCTTCTATGTCGTCTTTTTTTTCTGGTAATGTCTCCTCCTGTAATTAACAAAGAAAAGCTATTTGAATTTTCTCTGGGGCTAACTTTCTTTCAGTGCCTTATGTTACCACCTGAGTTAAATCGTCCTTAATTTCATAAACCTACAGGGTTATTGCTCAAACTCAGGGATTTTAAAACTTAATGAGTATAACCCTTATTAGATTTCTATAAGATTTACCTCGGCCTTCCATACAGAAAGCCCATATTCTGATCTTCAGCTACCACAGTATACATGTCAGATTAAATAATACTACTTACTTAAGCGATAGTATCAAGGTGTAAATTTATACTATATCCGTTGGTTGTGCTGTTCTTTTTACATCTTTGCAGGTGATAAAGCAGACTGAAGATGTTTTATCGTTATCTCCCTTTTGTATCCCCTATTATCTCCTCTTTCTTTCATCTTTTCTCCTGTTTTTCCTTTCCTGTGCTACTTACATTTTAGAGTCCATATAATCTGTAATTCTCCCTGCATGTATTACAATAAAGCTATTTATATGCATAAATCAAGCGGAACACCATGGCGATAACCGTACTGCTCCACTTGTGAAAGTAAAATCTGTTGGGCTCTTTTTGGCATTAACACAATTATTCTTATTATCACATTGCCAGACAGGACAATGTTAAAAAAAATAGATCAAATCAAAATGGATCAGCTGATGGTAGTCTTAATTCTTATCATATCTGAAATAGTAATTTCATCCATTTACATTTAGGCAGCTTGATAGAAGCATCAAGGGTTTTTTTTTGATAAAAAAATTGTTAAACATTTAATTATTTGGTTGTGGATTGGCTTCCGAGCTTTAACCACTGAGTAATAAGCCCCAACGTTTAATTCTCATACCTCATTTCGCCACAGTTGAAACTAGATATTCTGTCTAAGAAGAAACATTTTTCTCATTCTGTTATCACAACATTGAATAAAAGGCATTAGGTTTTGTAAGACAGTAGAGGCCAGATTTAAAGCTAACTATTTTGAGAGGTTGGTGTAGAGAATAGCTGTAAAATTTGACTAGGATCATTGAGTTTAGAGCAATTCTATAAAAAGATTGAAATAAAAAAAAACAAAAGCATTTAAATACGAAGACATGTTAAAAAGATTTATTTTATTACTATGGCACTGAGAAAATATAGATCATTTGATTGACTTCCCTGACCTAAAAAAGGGAACGCTTAGACTGACTAAAAGTCATATGGTGGGGAAAGAAACAGGGTTGTGAGTCTTTTATATAATATTATGAGTTTTTTGGTTTCAATTAAACCATTCCATTTTGACAGAAGACTTAACTCTGCGATAAATATCAGGTCCGCTCCACATCAATGTCAGGCAGCTTCTGAAACTTTCACTGATCACGATCTGCTACAGCCCATCGCCATCCAAGAAGCAGACTTTCTACATTATATGTGGAGTTAGAGCTGAATAATCTTAATGCTTTTAAGTTTTAGCTACACATGTCTAAAGAAATTCAGGGATGACCGGGTCTTACCTTGGCTGGAGGAGCTGGTGTGGTTGAAGGAGTGGCTGAATGGGCAGGTGAAGGGTCACGAGCTCCCAACAACCTTTTCAACCGGCTAAACATGTTCGAAGGATTTCCCGTGGGCTACAGGGAGCAGGTCAGTCAATCCACTTCTTCTAGCCACTTCCTAACTGAGGGAACCCTGTGAACTGCCCTCTCAGCTCTAAGCAACACACTGAGGCTTTTACATTTCTTAGAATCGGTAATTCCCTGTGGGCACTCCTCCTTTTTGCCAGGGCCAGCACCAGATGAGATATCACACCCACCAATCCCTGCCTGGCCGGCTGATGCTGTACAGGAAAGAGTCTGATTTAAACAGGTAAATTTGCAATTATCACATATTAGTTACATAATATTTATACTACATGAAGGAGCAGCTTATTGTTAGGTTTTAAGGTTAATCCAAATGAAAGACTATGTAAAGGTAAGAAAGATTAAACTAAAATTTCCCTTTTCTCGGTTTCTTAGAATCCCCTTTTGATGCAGAGTTCAAAAAGAGGCCGTGCAGTTAATCAGCCTTCACAATGTCGCTGTCTGACTAACAGGATTAGACGGGATCTGGAGCTTCTGCTGTGCAAACCTGAGGCTGAGGGACTGACAATAAATGAACAAACACAAGAAAACAAATCAGACTGTTGTAGCATCTGCCATTCATTTATTAAGGTAAATATGGAAGATTACATCAGTCAAATATTACATTAAATTTGTATCAAATCAGTTTGGTTTATAGTGTCAAGCTCCATAATCACCAATAAAAAGCAACCAGTGTAAGACAAAACAACACAGCAAAAAAAAATCTAGAAATAAGTAAAACTTCCTTATATTAAATGTATTTACCCTTAATTTGAGTAGGTAAATAAGATTATTTTCCGAAGGAATAAGTATTTTTACTCTTAAAATAAGACATTTAGATAATATGCACTTGAAATAAGAAAATGCAATTGTTTTTTTCTTATTTTAAACATAAATAGTCTTGTTCCAGTGGTAAAGTCTCTCACTTACCTCCTAAATTCAAGAAAAAAATTACTTATTTTAAGAAAAAAATAACTTACTTAGATTTCTTTTTTTCATTGAATATTAAACAACAACTTTGGAAGTAGATCATGTAATCACTGCGTTTTCTAACCAGTGACGGTTTTTGATATAGGTATGGGCCATAGGGCCTGCCACCCAGGGCACCATTTCATCATGGGGTGGCAAGGATACTTTAAAAATACCAACAAAATTACAATTGTGGGTTAGGTTCTGTGCACATGAAGACAAAAACAAATAATGTCCACAGAAGCGCTACGCTATCGTACATAGGGCTGGGCGATATGGACCAAAAATAATATTCCAATATTTTTAAACTCTGTGGCAATAAACTATATTTATCCTGATACATTTTTCTTTTCATAAAGTAATTATAAAAGGGCATCTCTCAATAAGCCTGGTCAGCAAGACTGCTGGTGAGGCTCAATACTCTCCGCTGCAAAACCAACAAGACCAATGATAGTGAAAAGATTACCACTGACACTGTTGGTCACACTTTTGAAATAGGGCTACACGCTTCTTTCCAGACTAACATGCTGTGTACACAGCGTAAATTAGTCTGGGGCTCTTCAGATCATCAAGCTTTTTTTTCCTACTGTCACACTGTGTCCAACAGGCCCATTTTGTATAAAAACAGCCATAAATACACGAGATTATGTCTAAACCGACTGAAAATGTACCTAATGGCACTTTTAAAACTATAATATTTCAATGTCGACCATCTCGCTATAGATGATACAGACTTATATATTTTATATCTCTATTGAATAAAATCTTGATATTTTAAAACTGTTGATAGATGGCCCATAGGTGGTGCTATGACAGTCAAAGAAAACAACTCATGCAAGGTATAAACAATAAAATGGCAGCATAGAGGAGCATGTGGCTTTCTGTCATGGCTTTAAAAAAGATATAGATGCTATTCGAAATCTTCCTAATCTGAAACTGGCTTCCAAAACAATATTTACCTGGTCTGCCAAAATTGACCCCTGTGAAGTAACTCCTGAATGATTTGCACAATTACGGTAATTTCTTTGTGGTCAGGGCAAAAGTTTCTGTTGCTAACTAACAAACATAATTATAATGAAAACACTGTAATGTCAGCTTCACACAGAATATTTGTGTTTTGCTGTCCTTTCCAAAAATATGACATTTTGGATAATGCAGAAAATAAGACTCACTCCTTTACGTGGCAGCATGACAGAAAAACCTCGTCTGTGATTCCATCGGAGATGGAGTCTGTTTTTAACAGATGATGGAGCAAAATGTGTTGATTTCTAAAAAAAAAAAAAAGCTGAGCCAGAGAGAAAGTCAGACATGAAATAGAGGGGATTGCTTTGCATGAACAGATCCTACCAGGATCCAGTGTGGATTTTCTCACTGTGCTCTTTGCTACAACAGACGGAGGAGATGCAGAATGCAATCAGTGTGGATTGAGGGCACACTGATTAAAACTGATACACAGCTTTTTTAAAACAGACTTAAATTATGAAAGTCAAAAAGCACGATTCAATTTGTGATTATAAAAAAACAAAAACAAAAAAAACAACCTTGGCACAGAAAGACAGGTGGCATCCTATCGAGAACCGCCACTGTTTATAACCGCTACTTTGGTTTTATCTCCTCATTAGATTTACAGCATCCCTTTAGTTTTGGGAGCAAAATATTGGGCTTAAAGCTAACAAATCCATCTAAAGTGTAATCTTCCACTGAGAGGAAACATACCACACACAAAAAAAAGATATAAAACAGTACAAAGAATCTGAAAAAAAAAAAAAATCTTCAACTTTACTCCCAAAAATGGAGAAATCAAAATGAGTACAGACTTCATCTGAGCCCTCATTGGTCACCAGATTTCTGTGTGAAAAAAGAAAACATATCAAAGATAATTGTACCAAACTACTTTAATGACAAATTCTTCACATGAACTATGTTACATTGTTTGGTATAACGATTGTTAACTAACCTTCAGTCTGTCAAACATGTCTTTGTTAATGTTTCCTCCAAAAGCTCGCAGCAGTTTGGGTGTTGGTGGTTTGGGGCCGAATAGCGCGTGTCCTTTCTTCTTCTCTTCCGCTACTTTAGCTGCTGCAGGCCCCTTAGCCTTCATTAGCTTCCTACAAACACAAAAACGTTCAAAACCGTTTCAGAAATGTAATAAAATCCATTGTAGTCGTTGCCATTGCGGTTCATTGATGTACAAAAAGCTTATTTAAATGCCTCTTTTTTCGGTTTATATGTTTTTTAAATGTAAAAATGAATCTGACATTTGCATTAAGTCACGAAAAAAGTGCAGAAGTCCTAAAATTTACATCCACCCACCATTGGCAAAAATGTCACATTCATTCTGTTCTCTCAATTATTCATCTAAAATGATATTTTTCTAGAATAAAATATAATAGAACAGAATAATATGCTGCTCTAGCTTGAAATTAAGATGGATTTACTCTATTCTACTACAGTCAAAATTATGCATACAAGCTAAATTACATACATACACCGGCACTAAATTTGGTCGAATGCTCTTTCATACCACCATTTGATTCATGTTCTTTACAAATTTGGAAAATGTATTACCTATCATAGACCCAGAAGGAAATAAAGTTTAAAATATGTAGACTACAGTTTTGCAGTTGAGGCTGGGGATTTAGAAAGGCAGTCATAAACTAGTTGGATCTGTGTTTAGGATTGTTATTCTGTTAGAGACTGAAATGTGGCCTGGACTTTCTTGTGAACAGTTTGACTGGAATTGAAATGTAATAATCTAGATCTATGTTATTCTACCAACTTTATAGCAGCTATACTATAAATACTCCTTTGAGAATGTATCAGTTCGGCTAAATCGCTCAATCTCTGTCCTATATGTCCATTGAAACATTTTACCAGTACTCATTGTAGGAAACTAGTTACGAATCTTATGGTTGTGGCACTGTGGGCCTTCCCAAAGGCCTCTACACCCGTGCATATTTAGTCAGGTTTAATAAAAAAATATATAATAAATGCCAATCTCCAAATCGGTAGTATCTCAGCAATGCCTTCAAAGGTCTTTACTAATTTCTGTCAATATAAGCCAAAGTTTTTCTGTTAAGACCCTTTACTGAACTTCTTGGATTTTGCAGTTGTTTTAAGCCCTGATCACAGAGAGCTCCAAAAAAATCCTTTAACTTTTGGGAAAGATATATTTTCAACTGCACCAATCATAGTCATCAATGAGAAGTATGCTGGTCTTTGTTTTATTAAGTTTCACACTGTTAAAATATTGAAGTAAATGTATAAACAGGTCTATGAAATCTATTTCTGGTTTTGCTGGTTGTTCCACCCTCATTTATAAGCTGAGGGTTCACCACTGTTTTATATTTTCTTCTTTTAGCCAACTTCATGTTGTCAGACAGGTTCTATCTGAGGGAGTTCTTGGTTCTAATAGTCTGGCAGAAATGTCATTTTACCCCAGTCCAAGTTTATTTATATAGCACTTAGGGCCAAATTGCTGCACAAAAGAAGAAAAAAAACACATCATAAAATGTACTTAGATTAACAAAAAACTATATAAAATACAAATATTTAAAACAATATTGAAAACAAAAGGAACAAAACATAAAATCCAGATCCTTCTAAGTAATAAACACCATGTCAGGTAAAAATTAGTTAATCAAAATATAATTATAAAGGGTCATTTAAAAAAAGGTAGCAAATACATGCTCTCAGACCGGTATTATTTTGTTTCCCATTAATTATTAAAATTATCCTTGAAGTTTTATTTTTGGTGTGGATATGTCTGTTCTTTAGCCTGGGTGCCATTCCGAACTTAGTCCCGCCGACAACGTTTGTGGTCGGGAAGTTCGGTCTGGCATTGCTCAATAGTAGCGCGAGTATGCTTGCACAATATCTGGCGGGCCAATCAAATTGTCAGGGCGGGCTTTATACGATGATGGGCAGATGATCAACAGTAACGTAATCAACCACGTCACCAAAGCGTGCTTGGGTGACAACAACAATGGCTGCCGCCGGAGAGTTGAGGTGTGTAGATTCTGCTATTAGGTCTGTTCTAGAAGATATCGACAGCAAATTAATTTTAAAAGAGGAACAAGAGAAACGCTATGAAGTCTCATCTTCTTATTCTAGGCGTGCAACTGCACGCTTTGATTTTTGTTGACAACAACTATGCGTCGCTTAACATACGTCACGCACTCCATTGCTCTTATTGGTTGTAGGTCTATCCAATTGAGTGCAGAGGCTTTTTTTTTCCTGGTTCGTTCAAAACACGCCCCATAATCACAGCTCTATGGAGCAGTATCAGACTCATATTCTGACTAGAATTGAGTAGGACTACGTCAGGCTATCTGTTCTTAGCCTCACAGGCTCCAAATGAAGGTAATGAGAGATAAGAATGAGTTACACATGGCATGAAGGTGAGGACTGTTGTTTTGAGAAGATCCATTTGGCCAGTAAAGATATATTAACCTAACAGAAAAAAAGTTGTTTTGCTTCAATGTTCAAATGTTAGAACGCTCTTCATGCAGGGAGTGGGTTGGTTGCCCTGGGGGTAGTGTGTGTGTGTGTGATTTTGTAAGGTATAAATGTATGTACTGAGGACGTTAAATATATTTGTACCCTATTTCTTGCAAGAAATGCCTCTGCCTCAGCTTCCTAACTTCATGTTGGTATAATTATTGTTTTTATGATATTGTGTTTTTAAATTGTGACAAGAAAACAAGCGCGTTGATAATTTGTAAAGTGTGGAAATACTTTTAGTTTTCTAATGATGGTGACAGCATAGTTGAAAAACAAGTACTGTCCTTTCACATTATAGAGTATAACCTTCTAACCCTGCAAAAGGATGGATGAAAGAAGCCATTAATGCGATGTCCATGCATCAAATATCTATACATTTCTACCTCTACTGTAAAGACATCCTTAAGCAAACGTATGCTTAGTTTTCTCCTTCAGTTGAGTGCTGTACTCACCTGCCCTTTCTGGCCAACACCTTTTGAGACTCTGGATAGTGGACCAGAATGTCAAACAGGTCCCTCTTTTCCAGAACGAAAAGATTAGCAAAGCCATATGCTTTGACGTTGGCTGTTCGCCTGTTCCCTCCGTCTTTAGATGACTGTAACAAACTACAGAAAACAGTTCATCTTTCATTGTAAGGCCATGTACATCTGACAGTGAAGACTTCTCTTCTAACTGACCTGATTTCTCCAAACACGCAGCCTGCCTTCAGCGTCACAAACACAATGCTGTTGTCGGGTCCTCCCACCACCTGCACCGCTCCACTTTTGATAATGTACATCTCCTTACCGATGTCACCCTGCAGAGGGGGAAAAAATCAAATAAAGAAAAAAAAAATAAGATTACAAGTCTATTCAGTGCCTATTCACTTGCCTGTGAAGTTTTTTTTCAAACCAATCACATGTAATTAGTGTCATAAACACATGAAACACTGAATTTCTAAGAAGCTTTTAGACATTATTTATGGTATGCCTGATTACCATGACAAAACACATAAAAGGTGCTTACATAGTCCTACCATCAATACTGAAATACACAAGCAGTTTTTATTGTACACATTGAAAGTAAAACACATTTTGTTTATTATCCAGTCTGCCTGATCTTTAATGAAGATGATTCTCTTCATGAACATCTGACAAAACATTTTATCCTCAGTTTGTGACATGACTATGTTTGTTATCACAGTATTGGTGTATTTTATTTTGTAATTGTTTAACAACTCTTTAAGGTGGGAAATTAATGCCATTCGGGTAAGGCAGACGTGTGTGTATCCTAATTAGAAAGAAAATAACTTCCATAAAGGGATGCCAATAAGAATAAAATAGTTCTCTGTTAAATAAACGTCAAATTTAAATGGACTATAAGTGTAAAACGTACTGTATAATTTCCGCCAAATAATTCTCATTGTTACCCTGGAATACAAAGATCTCTTTCATAATTTTTCCTCTCCATTAGCAACTTCTCAGTCAACTTATTTTTTCAAACCTATAGGTACTGTCAGGCTCTGTGAAGTTTTTTAGAGGACCCAAATGCAGAGATGGAAGCTGAGGTGGTTTTGTTGCTGATTCAATATGATCCAAAGCAAACAGAAGCAAAGTCCAAAACAAAATATAGAAAATTCAGGAGACGTCAGGGAAACACACCCGAGGAGCTAAAAAAAAAAGTTACCAGCAAAGATTAACTGAACAGGAGGTGTATATATAGGAGACAGAATCAATGGCAGGACTAATTAGCAGATGAGGAACAGGTGTGGACAGAAGAATCGAGACGGGAGCTAGGAGAAGGAGACTGATGCAGGTGAAGATTCTCAATAATGCAGGTCATAGTCATTCCAGGACAGTTAAAAAAAAATCCACTGGACTTTGTTTTTCAAGTTTGAAGACATTTCGCTTCCCATCCACAAAGCTTATGCAATCAAAATGTCAGAATTAGCATTGAGTTCCAAGCTTTATAGAGTACAAAGCCTTGTTTTGGCTTAGAAAACATGCAAATCAAAAGGACTAGAATAACACAAAATGGAAATAAAACCAATGAAAACTTAAAAAGAAAACTTAAAAATAGAACCAAAACCATGACAGGTACAGTCCAGATCTACTTCTGCACAGTGCATAGCCTTGTGTGCACTTCCTGGTTCCTGAGTCAGTCATATAAGAATTCCAAGGGATGGCAAAACAGAGCGCAGCATTTGGTATTGTCGGAGTTGTGGTTTTGTTATGTTTTTTTTCTTTTGAGTATTCAGTTTTGCTTTGCCCCTATGTTTTCTAGTTTTAGTGGTTTCATTCTTATTTTATTATGTTTTCTGGTTATTTCCGTTCTCAGGTTTTCATTTGTTGCCCTCTACTGCCCTCTTGTGTTCTCCTTTTTCCCTCACTCCTTTCCTGATTCTGCGCTGTTCACACCTGCTCATTAGTCCTCTCTTTGTTTCAGTCTCCCTTAAATACTCTCTCTCTGTTCAGTTCTTCAGTGCTGGTTCCTCGTCTAACTTCCTCCAACTCTCTGAGCCTTCCTCCTCGTGATAGTATCCCCCCTGTTGTCTCCATTGTTTCTGGTTTGTTTGGACTTTAGTTTTCATGTTTGGATTTTTGGATTTCCTGCCTCTGTGTTCAGTTAACCTTTCATTAAACCCACAAGAAAATCACCTCTGCCTCCCTGCCTCTGCATTTTGGTCCACAACCCAAATATGTTTATAAAAAAGTAGCAACCCTCAAAAAGACAGAGAAGTAGACCAGACCAGGATCTTTCAAAAGTATTTGCACAGAAACTTGCTATGATGCATTATCGCCTTTTGACATCTTGAATTTCAAGCAGTACTTGTTGCTAAACATCTTTGTATAGACTATGCTAACAGAATCCTTATAGAGATGCCAATGAAAGAGGTGGGTACATTCTACAAACAATATAATGTCAAATTATGTATTCAAGACACATGTGGGATAAAGAGACCAACTCACTTTTTTCACCACAAAGTCTCCTGGTAGATAGATGATGGACTTTAGCCTCAGTAACATGTCCACTAACATCTGCTGGTCACAGCCCTGTCAGAGCAGAGGTGTGTTAGCAAAACCATTCCTCTAAAGATGTTTGATGGATGATATCCTGTGGCTGCACCTTAAAGAGATCAATCTTCTGAAACGTTGCCAGGTTGATGTCCACAGCGATGGCAGTCCTCATTACAAGCGGCATCTTTTCAAGCAATTCAGACTCATCTGGACATTAGAAAACAGGAAAGGTTAGGCCAACAGAGTCAACTCATGAACCCTAAATTATTCAGCCAGTCTTCACTGACCCAGCATGCCCTGAGCGTCCCAGGTGTAGGTATACCAGGTGCGGACTCTGTTCTGCACCAAGGAGGGAATGTTGTTGGTCACCATGTAAGCCACTGTGTTGTCCATTGAGGTCCGGAAGTAGGTCTGTCCTGCTGTGGCTGCACCGATGACATCTCTCATCTGAGGCAAAATAAGGCATGTAAACAGAGGGGAAAATGCTATTAAGTTGCTTGTGTGAACTAAAAATCATAAATGATGAGCTATTGTTGGTGAAAAAGTATTCATACCCCTTGATATTTTTAACATTTTGTTACAATATCAAACTTCAGTTTTATTCAATGTGATTGAACACATGAAATAATGCACAGTGTGCGATGTTTTAGACGCAGGAGAAGACTATATGGCTTTTGTTAGTTTTAAAATCTAACGATGGGTGGATTACAGGTGCATTAATTTTCCTTCCCTTATTGATAACCTTTAGGAATTGGAACCTTTTAATCAAAAAAATGTATGTAGTCCACCATTTGTTTATTTTCTTTCCTTTCTTGGTATATATAGAGTGGTCTGTAAAGTCCTTAGGGGTTTATTAGAACATTTCAGTGAGTAAATAAGATCATGGAGATCAAGAAACTGAATGATAACATTGAGGAGAAATCTAATATGGTTTTATGAAATTATGTTAAATAAAATGCACCACAGAAAACTATGGTGTAACACATAATCACCTCAATGTGAATTGGAAATGTTTATCCCCAACTTGAAAACTCCTTAGCCTATAGATCTTAGAGGCAGAAAAACTGTGTGGGTTGTGCTTTTTTTTCCACCATGGAGTGGAAATTTCGTCAACTAAGAGGGTGAAAAAGACCTAAGACTGAGGTAAAGATTGCTGTTCCAACAAACGTAAATATACAGCAAGAGCAGGAAGGTTCTCCATCCTGTTCCTCAGCGACCTTTATGTTTAAGATTTCTCTTTACTCTAACAGACTTGAAATAACGACATCACCTTCTCAGCATGCCATCAAGGACTAAGGCCTGTTAAATATCAGTTTACCTTCTTATTTTAAAAGGTTAACTGACTGCGTAGAGAGGCTCTGACTAGGCAGGGCGGGCAGATCTGCGCAGATTTTTTCCCCTTCTGTCTCTGTGCTATACAAAAAATTTAAACAATTTCCCACATTTGAGTTGGACAGATTATGAAAAGTTATTTGAAAAATGGATTGTTTTTGCATGAGTCTGTCCTGCTTACTATATATAACATGATGTGATGAGTGTTTCCCTGTGAATAACAGATTTTATTTTAGATTTTCCCCAAAATAGTTGTGTTTTACTTTGTAATCGCTTCTCTCTTCCTGTCAGGCCCATGAAATAGCCGCTGAATTGCTGGACAGTCTGACTAAAATAGATCTGTAGTCTATCTCAGTTGGACCTAATCAAAAGTACCTCAAAAATATGCAGCTGTATTATTGGATGTTCTTTGAATTACTGACATACCACTTCTCAATTATCCTTAATTCATGCTGGTGTATTACATATAAAATGTCAATTGAATTTGTTAAAGGTTGAAGCTGTAAAGTTAAAAAAAGTTCAACAGGTAGATACTTTTGCAAAGAGCTTTACACACTTATAAGAGAGAAAGACAGGGAGACAGAAAGTATACAGCATTATGAAGGTTAGGAGGAGTTTGGGTGGCTGGAGTGATTGATCATTGTTCCTGACAAGACGTGTTTCATCCAGTTACCATGCCATCAGGACATGTCTAAAAAGGTGTCAGTGTGTTAATTAGAATAAGGAAAGAAGAGCGGACAGAGGTGTTGGTTCTATGGCCTACACTATGGACAATGTGGTGTCAGTGTTACCTGTCCAATCAAACTTGAGAAGACAAAGACGCCTACGAAAAAGTTTGTCATCTGAAAGGTTATCTCAAAGACAGTGTGGGGCTCATTTAGTCCACCGATGTTGATCAGACTGCGGACAGCGTAGTAGTAACAGCGCAGGTACCTATGAGGGAGGAGAGGCGGTGTTAGAGGGACATTCACCAATGATACTGCTTTTCCTGTGGAATAACCATACATCACCCAGCAGGATATTGGGAGATTTTAGTTGAGAATATTATGTAAGGCAAAATATTAGTAAGGCAAAATATTAAAAAGTATGTGCTACAACAAAGAAGGCTAAATGAACAATAATAATGGACAGAGACAATGATCTAAAAAGGTATTTGCAGCCTAATAATCTCGTCCAAACATGGTATCTTTAAAAGACAACTCAACAAACATCTAAAGTAACTTCTCCACAAGTGGCCATTTCTCATTGAATACTAGGGAGGCTAAACCTCCCCTGTAAAAATATTAACATCATGCATTGTCAAACTTCATAAATGTAGTCATTAAACGTCATTAAATATGCATTAAAATGCACCTGATTTGATGAGTATGTTTTGCATTGATCAGCTGTTTATTCCGCTCTCTGTCTCGATCCCCCCTCTGCTCTGGACCAGCAGGATGCTGCTGGTCAGTCTCTATGAGAAATCCCTGTTGAGGTTTGAGCCTCGGTCAAATGAGGTAAGCAGTGAGAATGTGGAGCCCTGATTGGATAACACGCCAAAATGTATCACTTCCAGTAAGGCTAAACTTCTCAGGGGGTATATGGAGCAGGGGCGTCTCATAAAGCTGCCTGCTCAATGCTGATTGGCAAACATACTTAAAGATTTTTGACTGACTGTGGACAGACAGTAAGGAGGTTTTCCTCATGAGTCCAGAGGGAAGAGTGATCATTCAGTCAGAACAGTCATCTTGTGCCGAAATCTTCTGGAGTTTATCATTTCAGAGGGATTCACATCAGCTATTTTCACCCATTTGTAGTAGTGATGTATTTATGTATTTCAGCATTGAGCCTCTCTGGGTTCAGAGAGCAGTAAACACCACTGTTCTCCACATACAACCAAAAGCTAAATCAACAATAGCAGCAAGTTTGGGATTCCTTTTTAAGCACTTTTTGGACAGTCATTTATTAACAAAAATAGTTTGTTTGTTTTTTTTACCCCAAAATAATGTTTTCTACTTAGAGAATTGCTGTCATAGTGGTACCAATGGTAAAGATGTGTAAAATTATTTTAGATTTCATTTATTAAATATGTTTGCCGCAGTTTGCATGATTTAAACTGAAGGAAAACACTAATACATCCAAACTGTAGCAGGAGATGGCAGCTTCAGTACTCTGTTTTCTTGTGGTATTAAGAGAAGTAAAAGGAGAGGTCTCTTTCTTATCAGATCTCTAATTTAATGACAGAAAAAGAAGCAAAAGAAAAAAAACAAAACAAACAAACACCAGAGTCTTTTATAATTGTATTTTATGATTTTATCAGAGCAAACCTCTCTAATGAATCTCCAAAATATAAACTGCATGTTAAAACAGACTGCCAGTTTTGCTCGACTCTGGCTCCCCCCAGTGGACAAAAGTTGAATTTTTTTGCCTGAAGGAAGACCTCTTCAAAAGATCCATATTCTGCTTTCTGTGGGGTCAATTTGAAATTTAAAACCTCTTTAAAAACCAAAAAAATTGAGTTTTGAATTCTCCCAACATCGGCTATTCTATTTGCATCCACCTTTTTTGTTCATATTTCTATGGCTCTTTCTGTTTGGTTTAAATGTTTCTTGACATGAATACCCTACTATTTGTATCACTTTGTACTTTTCAATTGTAATTAATCTTTATCCGTTCATGTACATTTTTGCCATCCGCTCTGAGAGTCTTTTTGTTTCATGTCAATGTTAATGGCTTAATAAAAACAAAAACAAAACTTTTGGACTTTCTGATCAATTTCTGCTTCACCTCAGTTCAAACAACAGGCAAAAAAATCAAAATATTATTTTAGCCTGCGGTTAAAGCAGATGATAAGAGCCTACTTTGACTGCATATAGTGGAGTGTTTTTCAAGCTTCATCCATTAACTAGAACAAAAGAGACAGCAATGCAAATTCTCAGATCAGGTTTCACAAGGACACGTGAATGAGGACCAAGATCTTTCACACTTACAACAACAATAAATTATTGCTACCAGAAAGGGCTGCATAGGAAAAAGGAAGTGACCTAAATAATCAGGTTAGAAAAAACAAAAACTACCCTTATATAAGTAACAAGTTTGTCGATGTTATCTTGTTTTCATCTAAACCTTTATACAAGCTGACTACTTAGACATAAGTTAATGCCATTCTGACACCACTTTTTCCCAAACTGCTCTATGAAGCGAAAGCACACTATGCATTGCAGTCATTTAAATCAAATATCAGTCAAATAAATGAAAACCATATCATAATAGATTTTAAAAAAGAAAAGCCTGCTTACGCGCTGCCTAGGCCGGAATAGACCCATTTTGTTTCCCCGATGCCCTGATATTCTGAAGCCACGTAGTAGAAGCAAGCATTCAGGTGAAGCATGAAGAGGAGGTAGCCAATGGTGCGAATCACTCTGAAAATAAATGGTAGAGATAGTAACATTACAACGTGAAAACTTGAGGTAGGAGATAAGTTGCTGCTAGAAATGAGTGAACAGCTTGCCTCACATTTTTACTTTATCAAAATCAACTCTGATCGAGTTATTGCTATTTTTGGTCTTCATGGTCAGTATTGCTGACCCTAACCTCGTGTAACTTGCATTGAGCAGGGAGGTATACCTGCTGCTATTTGAAGACAAAGAATCTTTTATTTTTGAAGTACTTGGCTCATGGTATAATTGACATGCACTCTTTAAATCCCCCAAGGAGACAACAACTATATAAAATAAAGCATAAGAAATGTTTTCTTTTTTTAAATGTTGTGGCCCTTTTGCATTATATTTTAAGGGCTTTCTTTAAAAATGCTTTATTAGGAAGTAACTTTTATCATGGATTATTTTTTCAAGTGGATCCTCAAGTTGTTTAAGTAAAGTTAAATCACTCAAAAAAATGAATATTAGTGACAATAATGATCCTTTTACTTTTGTGAAATTCATCAGGTGCAACTCACCTCCAGATGTACGCCTTAGCTAAGATGCTCTCCAGACGGTCACTGAACTCAAAAAAAGTATCTATCTTCAGGATAAGAACAGGGAAATATCATTTGTTTGGAAATGGAAAGGCTACTCTATGCAGATTCGCCACTTTATCATTAGTATATTTACCTTCAGCAAACGGTTGGCTCTGAAACCAGATTTAAACCCAAAGTGGAAGTATAACAGGTCAAGTGGAAGGAGAGCAACAACGTCGGCCTGTTGGTGAGATGCAGATTACAGAGATGGTTAAATCAACTATACTCAGATTTACACAAGGATAAAAGTGTGAACGACTGTCTTTAAATATTGGGGATTTTAGTGACACATAAAATCAAAAGAATAGATAAATCATTTCAAACTGTTTTTATTCATTTTGCACGCCTCTGATGTTGCTGCTATTTTCAAATATCCATTACTGTAAAAATAGCTGTATATTGGTTATTTATTCTCCAGGTGCACAGTATTTATATTGTTAAAACACTTCACAGTGCAGTATTTTATTGTTTATCTTTTAATTCTTCACTATAATGTCGTTCTTATACATTTTTCTTAGGCCCACATTTCTGTGACTATTTTTTCTGTAATCTTTTTGCTGCTGTAAACACCAGAATTTCCCCATTGTGGGACAATAAGGGGATTTTCTATTCTATTCTATTCTATTCTATTCTATTCTATTCTATTCTATTCTATTCTATTCTATTCTATTCTATTCTAATAACATTTTCATCCAGTTCAGTTCAACTGAAACAACACATTTGTTGAGGGTTCTGAAGGGTAGAAGTTCTTTTTTCAGAGATACAATAATCTGGTCAAAAATAAAAAATAATATGATAAAAACATTTTCATTTATTCCATTTTGATAGGACACAGTTGAAGTGGTATACACTAGCTCAGGGGTCTTCAACGTTTTCGAGGCCAAGGACCCCCAAACTGATTGTGAGATGGAGCGGGGACCCCCTAATTATATATATTGTATGAAATTGTGTTATATCAAACTGGTCCTATAGTCACTCTATTAAAGATGGAGTAATGTAACTAAAGTAATTTCTCCCTGGGATTAAAGTATTTCTGATTCCTGGTTGATGGGACAGGTGTTGTGAATAAAACGGTGCCCAGCTTAAAAGAGCTCCTGTGCGTCGCTGAATGTGTGCATTGATGACTGAAGGACATCTTCTGCCTCCATTTATCTGTTTACTACAGTGTGTTGAATTCATGTTAACGTGGAGTTAAAGACATTTTAATTAGTACAAAAAATTGCAGGAGGGAATATTAAAAAAAAGTAATCAACCAAGACTTTCGCGACCCCCATGCAGTACCTTCGTGGACCCCCTAGGGGTCGCGGACCCCCTGTTGAAGACCTCTGCACTAGCTTAATAATATTTATTGACTTTTTTTCATAGATGTTCTCCTAAACTATTTGGACAACCTTGTTTTCCATGATCCATTTAAGGTGATCATGAAGAGTTTCTACTCTTTTCAGGTCTCAGTTGCTCCAATGGATTTCTAAATTTCTCACGGTGCAGCCATTCCTTTTTTATATGCTCTTTACAATCCTTTATTCTCAGCTCTCTAATAGGGACAGAGAGGTTTTCAATCAACTGGTGGCTGAAGATCCCAGAGCATGACTGTGCCTCCACAATGTTTAACTACTTAATGGTTTCCTTTTAGTGATACAGAACTTTTTTTTTTTTTTTTAACTAACCTAACATAACATGTTCTGAAATTGTGGCCTAAACGTTATTTTGGTTTTATTAGATCATTGGCAGCCTCTCTGACCGGTTCATCTCTCATATTTTTAGTTGTTTTACAAAGAAACAAAAGATTTTGCGTAACTTCTATCCTACAGTACAGGCATGTATAAAACCATTCATTTAATAAAGTAGGTGAAACTTAGTTGTACTTAATCAGATTGATATTAACTGATATTGCTGACTCTAAAGTGGCAAAAACAAAGTATTTTGTTGCTAAATTATAGCGACATGAGTCATTACACATGTTCATCTATTTAAAACGGGGAATCAATGTGTTTAATTGTCTTAAGGTCTTTGCAATCTCTTTAATAAAATATTTTATTCTGGAAATTGTTAAAACTTGCCTATTTGTACGGAGGAATTAATTTTGTTTGTGAAAGAGTCCTCATTTGATGCTTCAAAAAGAGAATATATGATAAAGATATATCACAGTGTTAACACTTATGAATTTGTAAGTTATAATAGCTCGCCCTTTAAAGAATCAATTATTATCTTATGTTTTTTTATTTTGTTTAAGGATACTTTATTTATAAAACAAGTAAAGAAACAAACCAAATAAATAAATAAACTCAATAAAAAATCTAACTAAAAGGGAAAAATTCAGAGAGGAACAATATAATGGACCCAGTTTTGGTCTGCTAAGGAAGGCCTATCTTTTAGGTCCAAGGTTGAGACTATAGTGTCGCTTCACTGTAGGAACCGGATTTGACCATCAGCATCTTTGTTTTCCATATTCCTGTATCACTGATGATGCTGACAGGAAATACCTCCACACAGCTGGTGAATCTACACCCTCAGTGTTTTCTTACTCACTCTGAGAGTGATACATTTTTGCCTGAATTCTAATAATCAGTTTATCTAAATTTATAATGATGTCTAATATTTTTTTTTGTTTTTTCTTCCACACTGTTTACATTTGATCACTGCTGCACTTTCAAAAATGGAAATGTCATGAAAGATGAAATTTCATTTTGTTTACACTCTGTGTATAAGTCTAAGTCTATTATTTTATTTGAGAGTCACTAGGAGGCCTTTAATGCAGATTTTACTTTTCTGATCTATTATTTAAAAAAAAAAATTGAGCATCCATAAGGATATAAATTGAATGGTGTTCACACTTATATTATTCTCAGCACTCCATGTTTCCTTGACTAATGGGTTTGTTTTTCCAGTTGAACTGCACACAGTTAGCATGTACTGTATCTCATAAAGATAGAAGTGCAGAATGATTTATCATCATACCGTTTTAATCTCACAATTATTTTTAGATTTTATAAAAACTTTGTACACTCTGAGGTTCCCTTTAAAGATGTGTGAATTTGAGCTAATGTACAGTACCAGTAATCTCTCCGATTCCCTGTAGTGTTTGGTTGTCAAAACACGATCTTTCTAAAAGAGAGAGAGAAAAAAAAAAATATTTCAACATATTATAATTTAGCACTGTCTCTATGCAGGGTTTTATTCCACACTTACTATGATGTCTCCTCCTTTTACAAATTGTTTGCGAGGCTGAAACAAGACAGAGTCTAGAAGGTAAATGATGTCTGCCACGACGTCCATGACAAACCAGATGGGGATGGAGGTTTCAGTGTGGTAAGGGAAACACATTCGGGCGGTAATGAACCATGTGTTGTAGTTGATGGCCACAGTAACCAGACTCAGCCAGGCGATGTAGCGGCGATCTGTGAAGGGGTCGATGGTGGAGCCAATCACAGAATCCATACGGTCCTCCAGAGGCTTCAATACAAAATCCACTGATGACCAATAAGCTGCAATCAGCCTCATCTTTAAGGGCACCTTCACCTTCTTTTCCTCCTCTTTCCTTTTCTCCTCCTCCTCCTTTTTCTTCTGTTCTGCTTCTTTCTTTTTCTTCTCCTGTTCTTCTTTCTTCTTCTTATCTGCCTCCTCTTTCTTTATCCTCTCCTCCTCTGCTTGCCTTGCCCTCTCCTCCATCACCCTGGTGTACTCGTCTTTAGGTAGTAGCGGTGCTGAAAGGGTGATACAACAAATTAGGTCCTCACTTTGCAATCACTGGGTAATATTATCAATAAGCTTGTGCCGTAACTGCTCCAAATGTGAGCATGAAGATGATGAATGTTGTGGTACTTACTGACAGGAGGGGTTATCTCTGGGGAGGAAGCATAGCGGTCAGTAACTTTCTCCTTGTATATATTCAGTCTCTCTCTCATCCGCTGGGCTACCTTTTTGAGCTGCTCATCTGAGTATTTGTTGATGACTATTCGTGGAGAATGAGGGGCCCCGTCTTGTCTACAAAAACAAGAGCCAG
Organism: Cyprinodon variegatus; assembly: GCF_000732505.1. Lineage (NCBI taxonomy): Eukaryota > Metazoa > Chordata > Actinopteri > Cyprinodontiformes > Cyprinodontidae > Cyprinodon > Cyprinodon variegatus. Next base: position 137,543 of record NW_015151167.1, on the reverse strand, counting down.
TCATCTAAGATCAAGAATGACCTTATTGCTCGCACATCATGATGTAACTGTTTCCTAAAGGCATCAAGGTCCTTCATTTATTTTCATTTTCTCATACTGTATATGTAGTTATTCTTCCTCCAATTATTTCCTTCCTTTGAAAACCAGTATATTATGGTAACTGGACAGTCTAAGTTGGCCTCAGGTTAGTGTTAGAGCTTGAAAGTTTTCCTGCGGCTCTTCTCTGGGATTGACTACCAACCTTTCTAGGTCATTTCCCACTTCTTACGAACTGATCACTGGACATTTAAGCCAAAGCCAAATATAACTTGTGCATGTATCCATCTTATAGATTGTTCTTTTAAATACATTATTTGATAGCTATATTATAAGTCCCTTTAACTTGTTTTGTTTGAAAGTGAAATCCAAAACCTGAAATTGATG
>NW_015151167.1:117756-136906 GCF_000732505.1 Cyprinodon variegatus | reverse complement strand
AGTGCAGCAATAAAGTGGCACTGACATAACATTAACAAAAACGAGAGAAGATTGAGAAATGGTCAGCAAACAAATAGGAGGATTTTACAAGAAAATTAAAAAAAGTAAAATAAAGAGGCATTGATATCGCAAAACAAACAAAAAATGATTAATACACTCTAAGAAGATGCATGGCATTCACTGTTCAGCATCAGACAATGGATGTTCATAGAATGCCCTCTTGTGGATAAAATCAGTAATACACCTTAAGAATTTCTTCTGAGTTGAAGTTTAAATATTTCCTCCACCTCAAAGTTACTGAGGAATGGCATTATCTAAAAGGTACTTTTTGCATACTCTACTTTTGAAGTATGCGGTAGATTTCTGCAGTTAAAAATTCAAAGCCCACCAATGTCATTTCATGGGTTTTCCCCAATGATAGGCAAACCCACAGTCTTTATCTCACTAATCATTTTTGTCAAATCCTGGGTTTTTAACTTTCTCATTTAACATTTTCTGTAAAAAAAAAAAAAAAAAAGTATGCATACTATTACAGAATATCCCATATGACCATCTGAATGACAAACTACAATATCAGAACCAGAATAAAAAGCAGCTTCCAAAGGATTTTTTCTCTCATCAACACAAACAGACCTGGTCAAATGAGAAAATGTATTTGGCCCCTAAACAGCGTACTTGTTGTTTTATGCTTGGCAACAAGAAACGTCATCAAATTTCTACATTCTTCATTTTTGAACACATTTAGTTGACACACTTCCTGTTAAAGGGATAATATTGGCATACATGGTGTGTTTAAGGTCCTCTTGCTTGAATTGAGTTCAAGACTTAAGGTTAGAAGCTTAATTTTACAAACTGTGGGACATACTAATCTCTTTTAGATTTCTTTTGTTGAGAATATTGGTTCCATCAATTCTTCCAGGTCCTGAAGAAGCATAGCCTCCAAAAATCCGATTACTAACCCAACTCTATTTGACAGTCAGCATGATAAACTTGTTTGAAATGCTGAGTAACTACACCACAAAATGTAAGAGAGCCAATATCCTTTGTTTTTGCCATATGTGAAAGGGATGGTTGTGTTTTTCTTGGTCAACAACTGTTATTTGTGCAGCCTCTTTCATGAACACTGACCTTAGCTGAGACATGTGAGGCCTGTAGTGTTTTAGATGTTCATTAGGCTTCTTTCATGACTTCTTGGAATAGCCTTTAATGTGTTTTTCAAGTAATTTTTGCAGGCATGCCTGCAAAGGTTCACCACTATTCCATGCATAATAGTAAAATGGTAAATGTCCTGTACTTTCAGTATATAGCGCTTTTTTTAAGTCAGAGGACTTGACCAAAGTGCCCTACACTACATTCAGTCACACACTCATGGTGGCAAGCTACATTGTAGCCGCAGCTGCCCTGGGGCTCACTGACAAAAGCAAGGCTGCCATTCACTGGCGGCACCAGTCCCTCATCAACCATCAGTAGGCAATTGAGGTGCAGGGTCTTGCCCAAGGATACAAAGACACTTGAAGCCGGAGATGAGGGAACCAACAACCCTCTGGTTGCAGGGGTAAATTTTTTCTCCTCATAAATAAGCTCAAGATTTATCTGATGTAATTATTCATAAAATTGGTGTCATTGGAAAAGTAATCCAAAAGGGTGCAACCACTTTTCCACAGCAGTGTGTGAAATAATGAGCACTGGTAGGAACAAAAACACAGTAAAAGACCAATCCTTTAAAAACAATGACAAGGAAACATCATGGTAGATCATTAAATCTACACATATTTTGGTTAGAACAGTTATCAGCTCATGCAGCAACAGTCTAGGTCACCTGCAGGCTTTGCGTCCTCAGATCCCTTTTCAACTTGTAGCCACTCAGTCAACATTTCAGTCACAGAGGTCCAGCTCTCTTCCTGTCACTCTTTCATAATGTATTAATAAATCTCTGACATTGCATCTTTTTGGAAGCCTATCTTTATTGTTGAGAAGATTAAGAGCTGCTGCAACTTGTTGCCTACATGTCTTTCATGGCTGAGCCACATGCGACTCTGATGAGCTTCTTATGTCTAAAGAGCTGAAAAGCCTATAATCCACTCTCAGGTCATTGCTCTGTTAATACACATGTTGCACCAAGGGATACAGATCTCAAATACTCCATTCACCTCTCACAGCTTTGTCCGCATTTCTCCATACAACTTAGCATAATATCTGATTAATCTTTGATTAATTAGATACCAGTTGTGCAGTCCTGTCTAAGTAAAGTAGTTTGATATGGGGTGTTGAACTTTTATGCTTCATTGCTTCTTAGATTTAGGGCGTCTCTCTCAAAATTAACCATTTAACAGTAATTGCCATTGGTGCAAATGTTTGGTTTAGACCTTACCCTTCAGGTGGAGGGTGGTCAGGGTTTGCCAGGGTGGCTGTTGGAGCTGAGGCAGGTGCGGAGGCAGGTGTAGGTGCAGGGGTTGGTGAAGATGCTGGTGCAGGGGCAGAGGAGGGTACAGGTGCAGGGGCTGGTGCTGGTGCAGGAGCAGGTGAAGATGCTGGTGCTGGAGCAGGGGCAGGTGCTGTTGAAGATGCTGGTGCAGGTGCAGGACCTGCAAATATATGCCACTTTTTAAATGAAATTCACTTGCAAAAAACATTTAATTTTATGAATCATCTCATCACAGTCCTTATCATAGACATGAAGTATTCTTAAAAATTGGGAATGATCTGTCTAGCTGTCTACCCTCAGTGGTAATAACTACCTACAGCCATGTACAGGAAGGAACTGGCAGTAAGTATTTTGTGCTATAGAATTTTCTGCATAGTTTTGCTGTATTGTTTTCATTTTTCCACATTAAAGGGATTTGGAGCTTGAATAACATGTTTAACATCTAGCCACAGACTTTTATTCAGATTTAAAGCTGGACTTTGATACGTCTATTAAAAAAGCTTTCATTTTTTTATTGTATTTAGAACAGGTCAGGGGTAGGCTTACAAGTCTGATCAATCGTTGTCTTTCATAACTGCTAGAGTCAGCAAAGTAGCTCTTGACAAGGAGTTAGTTTATGATTTAATGGGTTATTAGAATCTTTTGAGCATCTTTGAGTTGTTTTAGTTAACCAAGTGGCATACTCGGTCTGATATTTGACAGTCTGCAGTTATTTGTCAGTAAAGCCAAGTTTCATCAAGTCTCAAGTGTTTAATTAATTTATTTCCTTCAGCAGTGATGCTTAAGGCATGGAGGGCTCTGTCATTAAATGTGATCCAGCAACTTACATTTTTCCTCTTTCTTTTTTCTTCACTCTTGCTCCTCCATACCATCACAATTGGTACATTTTGTCATCAGTATTTAGCATAGTAAGTTTGAGACCTCAGATGTCCGGATCTCTGTCTGGACCGGAGATCTGGACAACTTTTTTTCTATTTTTTTTATTATATTTATTTATTTTTAATTTACTTTTTTTATTTCATTTAATTTTTTTATTAGATCTGGACATCTAATTCATTCAATTCAACTGATCTATATAGCGACAAATCACAACACATCATCTTAAGGCACTTTACAGAGATTATTCAATTAGATCATACAGTTAGATTGGTTAAAAGTTTCTCTCCTGGAGAAAACAACTGACTGCATCAAGTCAAATCTCCAACATTTTCCTGGATAAGGATGTGGCAAAAAAAGGTATTTGCTTGCATTTTGGTGTTGACTGTAATTATGCATGCCAAACATTCTGATGAAATCAAGTGTTGGTTACGTATTGTTAACCCAGAAAACAGGGAGTGTGCTAAAATATCTATATCTCCCATAAATACTACACAGTGAGAACAGGATGGACCTACTCAGCAGGTGTTTATGAAATAACTTTTCAGTGCTGCAATTGTGAGATGAACAAAATGGGAAAAATGTATGGGCATTTTTAAAGGATGGATAAGAGGAATAACAATTTTGCACTGGAGCACCAGATGTTTAAATTGTTATTGTTAATAAAGATGCAAACCAACTTAACTGTGTAACAGAATTGAATCTGTGTGCACCCGTGCAACTATACTATGGCAAGGTGATGCAACAGCTATATTTTGCAGTGCTCAGTTTGTTCTTAGAAATTAGAAGATTTACAAGCCATGTCTATTTACACCTGGCCCAGCTTTTATTGTATACACAATTTGGTAAAGAAACTAAAACAGAAAAAGTATGCTATATTAGAAATTCATAATACTATTAACAATTTAGTTCAATGTAGTTTATTTATAGAGTGCCAATTCACAACACATGTCATTTCAAGGCTTCTTATAGAGACAATACAGTCAATAATAGTGAAAATATAAATTAAAACATTTCAGCTTGTGTAAATGAATATTTATTTGCAGGATTTAGATTATCACAAAATGCGCAGGGCTGAGCTTTCCTTTTAAATATAGAGATTTAGCAAACAAAACAATGTGATATTTCCTGTCTGTATCAGGAGGTTTATCTACCTTTCAGTATATCCTGAGTCTGAGTCCTAGTCCAAACAAAAACAGCATCTTTTGATATGCAGCTTAGAAAGAGTTTTGATACAACTGTACAAATCCCTGTGGTGCCAGACCCATTGGTGGCGCTGTTACGTTGCCACAGAATTGCATCCAAACCTCTCACAAAACCACTGAGCCTTCACTAGAGGTGGGCGACTCTGGGAATTTAGATTTTGATCTCATAACAAGTATATACAGGGTCAGCAATGTCAATTTGATACAGATACTTTTTTTATCTTTAAGCTTGATGTATCATGAAAACTGTTGATCTTTTGGTGTTTTGTGATTTTTACTTCATTATTACAATGAAAACAATGGAATTTTCAAAAATGCAAAGTGTGCTTTCCCAAAACTTCAAATTTGTTTGGATGGATAGCTTAAACGACAAAAGACCTGCGGCGTTACACCTAATTTTTCCTCCCTGTGGATGGGGAGTAATTGAAATAAAACTTGATCCAAAAGAGACATGTTTTGTTTTTTTCACGCCTCAGAATTTACAAGAACTCCACAGATTGTCATCATTATATGTTTACAATTAGTTCAGTTTGAAAACTGCTAGTTGAACCTGAAATATTCCAATCTATTCAGGCTATTCTTAACAGCTCCAAAAAATGTAATTGGTGCTGGATAATTACTAATTATTAAGAGCTGGATGTTCCAGCTCCAATAATCAAGGGAACATTGTCATTTTCCAAAACATTTCAACTTTTCAAGCTCTATCTGGGTCATCTGGGGGTGATTAATAGATTCATTAAAAAGTTCAGTTTTTTTTTTCCTATTTTCACAGGAGAACTACTACTGACTCTTTCTTCAGTGATATCATCCATATTCTGGTGATATGTGGGCTACTACTGCTGTGCTACTGCTGCTGTTTGCAGAGTGTGTTCCTTTAACTGAAAGCCACTAAATAAGTTAATCTAATACCATCCTGGTCATGAAAAAGAGAGTGAGTTAAAAGCTGGTTAGTGTATTTATATGTATGCTAAAGGTTCTGTGAATCAGGCTCACAAAAACACAGAAGTATAATATGGCTGTAAAAGTTTACAGGTTTTGTTGTTACACCCAGGTAAACAGTTTGGACGCTGAAGCGGACCAAATATTTTGAGAAGCCGAAAAGCATACCATGTTATTCAGAGTAAATCAATATGCCAGAGTTTGTGTTTGCACTTCCCCCATGATGAAATTATTAACAGGGTTTTCTCCCTGATGCAGGAAAACGAACCATCTTCCTGTTTAGCCACCGAAGAGGATTCTGCTTGTGCAAAATTATTTTAAAGAAACTTCTTCTAAGACCTTTCATGCTTAAAGTTTAGCAACCAAAAACTGATAAGTAACCTACTGCAAAATATGTTAGGAAGAAAATGTTACACATTCATTATTATATTTAAAAAAGGTCATCATGGTTTCTCAGAAAATATATAGCTTTTATTATTTATTATCTTTTTGCAGTCATAATTTCAAAAAAATATTACATTCCAAAAAATTGAAGGTCACTGTTATACCTAGATTGATGAAAGCCTATTTAATGTTGTTTAACATTTCTTTGTAACCACACAGAGTTACTATAGCATGTTTTAAATAGATCAAATCATAAGTCTTCTATATTTAAATAAACATACATTCAATTGTTTAATAAAGGGCCAAGTTTCCATATTTTGGCAAATCAATATATCGTCTCAATAGCTGAGCATATTCTTAAGAGGCAGTTTATTAAAAAACATATATATATACATATTTTTTTTTTTATGTATCTCTGTATCTGTATAACTGTTTCGACCTTTTCAAATTTTGTTTTATTTATTTATTTATTTCAAATCAAACAAAATAATTTTTAAATCTATTTTTAAGATAGTCCTGGCCAACAGGCAGCAACAAAATATAACACAAAGTTAGATAGTTAAAAGAAAACTAACAAATTATCAGAACAGAATGTCTTTACAGAATATCATCTGTAAAGACATAACACTTTATTATTCTGTGCTATAGCTTGACCATAGTCTTCTACTGTCACAATAGTGTGCCTAAAATATCCATGACTGGAAGTCATTGTTTCTGGTCCAAAATATTGAAAGGGTCGAATCAGAACTCAACTGGGATGCCACTTGCTCAGACTTGGCAAAGGTGTCACGCAGGATGCCCTCCCTGAACTGGGTCCGTCAGCATTACAATCAAAGATATAAACATATTTTTGCTGTTGCTAGAACTGCACTCTTCTGGACAGAGATGTCTGATGTATTTCCATGGATCTGCTGTAACCACTCTTTAAGTTTGGAGGTCACTGCCCCGAGGGCCCCAATGATCACGGGTACCACTGATGCTTCGACCTTCCAGGTTTTCTCCAACTCTTCTCTAAACCCCTGGTATTTTGCTAGTTTCTCATGTTCCTTTTTCCTGATATTGCAGTGACTTGGTTCTGCTATGTCAACCACAGCGGCTTCCCTCTGCTTTTTGTCCACCACCACAATGTCCAGTTGGTTTGCCATTACCATTCAGTCCGTCTGTATCTGGAAGTCCCATAGGATCTTGGCTCAGTCATTCTCTACCATCTTTGGGGAGGTTTCCCACTTTGACCTTGGGGCTTCCAGCCCATACCCTGCACAGATGTCCCTGCTATATATATATATATATATATATATATATATATATATATATATATATATATATATATATATATATATATATGCTTCTGTCAGAGTACTAAGCAACGCTTCAGATGCTCTGGTTAACACTGGTCCTTCAATCAGCTCACCGTTTGTTTGTAAGAGGATGTAATCAAAAATAATTAAAGCTGTTGGTCACATATAAACCATAGAGAATTGTCAGGTCATCAGCTGCCTTTTACTGTGTTCTAGTATTAGAAAAAATCAAGGAGAGGCAGCCTTACTTTTATATTCCTGGGATGTGCAGCAACTCTGGATTCATGTCAATCAAGAAAAAGTGCATTATATTTAGCTGCATCTTTATTCTAAACTCCAAAGATTGGATCATTTTCTATGTCTTTGCTTTTCATTTGGTGGAACTGCGTTGCCTAAATTTTTCTTTATCTTTATGTTATTATGTCTAATATTGTTTCTGTTATGTTCGACTCTGTATTATTTTTTTATGTATTTTGCATTTTTCCTCCTCGGTTTTCTACTAAAGCACTTGAAATTACCCTGTGTATGAACTGTGTATAAAGATTCTGCTTAGCATGCCTTGACAAGCATAAAAATGGCAATAATTAGCCTAATGAAAGTGGAAAAGGATCATTCTTCACTGATTGCAGATTCTTTGGAAGTGTTTTTCATTTGAAAAAAGGAAAACATTAAAAAAACCTTCTCTTATGTTAATCTATCCAGTATTGTGCGTCACACATTTAATGCGTTGGATGTATTGCTACACCCACAGTCTTTTGGCACGACTCAGCCAAAATGTTTCGTCCAAAGAAAAGAAAAAACATGACAAACAGTAACGCAGCACGGAGAGTAAATGAGTTTTTTAAGGTCTCTTACCCTGCGGTTTGTCCTCTTTCTTTGGGTCATTTTCTTTTTCACTCGGCTTCTCCTCCTACATGACAAATCACCATTTTCCACACATTTAGATGATTTTCTTTTCTATTCAAACCACAGTCATCAGATGAACATTTTGTGTTTCTCAGAAAAACTAAATGTGCAAAAACAGCAAAATATTCCTTTGGCTAAAAAATCATAAGAAATTCCTTCTAATCCCTTATAGATTTAATTGAATGTACAAATATAACATTTTCAATTATGTGGATTATTTGATATCATCAATTAGGGGAAGGAATAGTAGATAAACAAAATTATTTGTCACCAATGCTTAAATCTTGAATGACAACAATCTAATTTCATGCTAAAGGGAAGTATGAAAGCTTATTCAAATTCATGAAAGTCTTTCAGAGCAACAATCCTAAAGAGTTACAGTATTTACAAAGTCATACCTTAGGCGGTGGAGCTGGTGCAGGAGCTGGAGCTGCCTTGCTGCTCCCAGAGTCTGCTGGAACCTGTGGGCCTGAGAACAGGCCCTTCAATTTTGCAAACATACTTTGAAAAACAAAAATCAGTGCATTTGTTAGATTTGACTCTGTCTGTGGCAGAGAACCGAGCCGTTGTCTATGGAGCTAACTGATCCCCTTTGCTCTCCCTCTGCTCGTCCTCATAAACTGAGCTGGCCCTGATGGTATTACTGCTTTTAGCACCACTAATACTCTCACACAGAGAATAGTCCGCACCACCACCACTGACATGTAAACCCATCGCTATCTCATTTAGGAACCAAATAGGCTTATGGATGACCACTAAAGCAGAGAGGACAGCTGCAATAGAATACTGCACCACTGAAAGGGTAGGGGTATCCTCTTTGAAATGGTATGTGTGCAGATAAAGCCTGCTTTTAAAATCCTGAAAAACATTCAAATTGTTAATTTAACCCAGATGCTGAGCATTAAATAAATGCAATTAGTCCATAACTGTGAGGAGATGAGATGATGAATGATTAAAAAAATGCTTAGAATTAGAAATTATAGTTTTTTTTTATTAGATTCAGTTTTAACTCATGGTGGAGTTTCTTTTCTTAGCAGGGATATGGAAGCGGTGAAAGTTGATGGGAAGATGAATGGAGCTAAATACTGGAATAAAACTTGAGGGAGGCTGCAGAAGACTTGGGGTGGAGCTTCACCTTGCAGGAGGACAACAGCACTAACACGTAGTCGCAGCTAAATGGCCTGTACTTGTATAGTACTTTATCAAATCCAAGGACCACAAAGCTCTTTTCACTGAATTGAGGTGCCCAAGGACAAAACAACTGAGTCGAACAGAGCTGAGGTTTAAAACAGTAATCCTGCAGTTTAACATCATATTTCTACAACTTATGTTAATGTCCCGTTGGCTACGATAAAAAAAGGTTTAATTCAAAGCAAAATCCAAATCTGCATCCATACAGGAGTAGAAATGGCCAAACAGTCTATATATGAGCAAAGCAGATTGAGATGTACCCTAAAAGAGTATAATTTCTAAAAGCACCAAAACTTTTTTTTATTTTATTTTATTTTTCACTTTATACATTTGATTTACTCAAGATTTTTATTTGTAAAAATTATAGCAATATATTTTCACATATTTTGCACATGTATGTCATACAATTCTAAATTGTAAAAAGTAACATTATAAAACATAAAGAAGTACATGCAATTATCTTTGGAATATACATCATAATGCAACATATTCCATATTTACATTCTGATCTTTTTGTTCTTGCTTTTTCCCATGAGGATCGAACTGCAAAGGTTCATAATCTCTGCAAACAACCCACTATTTTAAATACTAGGATCTGATATAATATCGCTGTTGATCTGATATAATATCGCTGTTGGCTGTTTAGCTTCTGCCTGTACAAAATCCTCAAATTTAATCTCAAGTCAACAATAACCCGATAATTCTCCGTTTTTTTTTTTTTTTCACTTTTCCATAATTTCCTTTCTCAGCTTATTCTGTTTCTTGATATTTTCTTTTTTCCTGAAAACCCTCAAAGGGTTCAATTTGTAAAGATTATAGAAATTAACATGTTTGTTGAGCACCATCTCATGCATGCTCATATTTTCTATTTCTGGGCTTTATAATTGAAATAAATAATATCTAATACACTAGTCATCTATTTTGACTGTTTCATCTATTTACTTTAAACACTACAGATAAAAAGACAATTATATCCTCAGTTGTTGTCTTTGTGTGACTTTGATTTTTTTTTAAGGTTGAGAGAAGAGAGGAAGAAGATGAAGAAGCAGAATATTTGCTGGTTAATTTCCATGCTGTTCACTGAATCAAAGAGAATAGTCATGAGATCCTCTTACACTGTCTCCAATAATCTAATTAAAGCCTTGGTGTGGGGTTAAGCCTTTGACACTGTGGTGATAGTGCACGAAGCACCAGCTTCATGTTGTTTAGCTCGCTGAGGACTTTTCTACATGTTTACCTGTTTCAGATTCACATTTTGCTTCCAAAAGAAGCAGTTTTTTAAGAGATAAACAAAGACAAAGCAGCACATATAGCTTCCTTAGCCATTTATCAGTGTAAATTTGATGCATGTACATGCAGCTTATAAAACATTTTCTACATACTACAGTACACTACAGTAACAATGCAGTAACAGTTTATTGCAAAAAAAAAAAAAAGCTCTGAAGCAACATACACACCCGCATTGACCTTTTCAGTAATGTTTTTTTTTTCTATGACTTATACCTTTGCTCATCTGGCTTGATTTTTAAAATCACATTATTTTACACTACCAATGTTGTCACATAAAAATAAAAAAAAACAATATCTGGGGTTGGTTAATTTAACAAAGAAACAACTAATACAAAAATCTGGATCTTTCAATTACCTAAATATCAACAATGATTCATACTAATATCATATCTGGTCCATATCGGTATCGGCCAATTCTCAAAGCTGTAATATTGGTATCGTATCGGAAATGTTGTATCGGGACATCCCCAGTTATTATTTGAAGATTTTTTTGTATTACGTATGGTAACAATTTAGAATATCAATGTATAAGATAAATATCTGCTTCTTAGTTCTGTTTTATCCAGCACATAAATCCTATATCATTTATTAAAACTTTCAGAAACCATCTGTATTATTTGTTTTATTATTAATTGTTGATTTTCTGGATCTTGCAATTAATAATTATATAAAATTGTTCCAGCACAGATAAAGAAAATCTCAAATAAAAACAAGCAGTGTATTGGTTTTTGCTTTGTAGTCATTTTTCCTTATTTTAATTTTTTTTTTGAGAAAGTAATTTAAAAAGAAAGAAATCTTTATAATCTTTTTAATGTGATAAATGATGTTAATGCACCATACAATTATCTACAGTTTTTCTGAGTGTTTTTCTTTTATATGATTATAATTTAAGAAGATTTTAAATATGTCTGCATAATATATCAATGTACCCCAGGTTTTAAAAGTCCCAGAATCTCAGTGCTAAACGCTGCAATTTTGTGATCTACCACACGAGGGCAGGAAATCCATTTAAACTAAATTTCCTTCCTCCAGTAGATTATGAAAACATTTCCATTAGAATTAGCCAGATATCATGAAGCATTTTGTCTGAGGTCATAGAGAGACTCCAACCATTGTGACTTATGTGCATTTTTAAGATAAAAACCTCTGCTATCACCACAGAACTCGTCCTAAAGAAAAACAGAAACAGACTTTAATTATTTAATCTCATATGCCACAGAATAAGTATTTATCATCTGAGAGTTTTCCAGGCATTCAGAGACGGTTTATAAAAAAAAAACTCTCAAAAGTTTGCTGTGGTTTTTCTGAAGAAGACAATAAACTACAGTTAATTAAAACCTCATTTGACTAATACTAATTTTTACTTGAAGATTAAGTTTAGATACCTTAACCTATGTGATTTCTATCTATAACAAAATTTAGGCTTCACTAGAAAGGAAACTAACTCTTTAATGGACATCCCATATGTGAACTTGTTTCAGCTGTTAGCTAAAGGAGGATAAAATGAAGTAACACCCGAAGCGGCAGCTGTTATACATTTATTTCTTTTGCGTTGTTTCTGGCTCTCCAGCTGCAGTGTGCTGTTTTATTGGCTCTCCCTGCTGAAGCTGTGTTTTCTTTGGGTGCATGTGCGCCACAGTGATGACGGCAACCCTCTGTGTGGAGTTTCTGTGAGGTAGTAACACAGCAGTGAGCCTCACAGCACTAAGGTGTGTCACTGAGAGAGCCAAAGGGTTTACTTTCTGGCATTTAGCTGCTTTCTGTTTAATCTGGGATATTTGGAACCAAGACCTGGGAAAGAAGATACCACCAACTAAAATCTATTCTAGAATAGCCTGAAAATTGGGGGGTTCTGCAAAATGCTGTGCTGAATAAATTGGCTTTACAATTTGAATCTAGTGATTTATTTGACTAAATTGTTTAATTTGACTACTGATTTAAAGTCCCTACAAAACTTTATTTTCAGCTGTGCTGGGTTCTGAGGCTGATATAAGATTAAGATTATTATTTCCCATCCATCCATCCATCCATTATCTGACATGCTTAGTGGGGTAACACAGAGACAAACAGGGCAAACACTCATTCAAGCACACACTCACACCTAAAGAGAATTTAGAGAAGCCAATTAACCTAACAGTGCTATAAACACATGCTTTTAAAGACTTCACTTTCAAAGCATGTGTATTTCAGTTTGGAAGAGAACATAACTCTACATCTGTAGTGCTATAGGCACTATTTCATCATACATGTTTATAGTTGATTTTGGAAAACTTAACAAAGCATTATATAGAACCTTTAATTTTTCAACTGTCAGTTTTAAATGAAATCCTGTTTGAAACATTATCTGGCATTCCTCAATTCTTCTTGCAGGACATTACTGTTTTTCAATAAAATGTCACAATGGTTAGAGAATAAAAAAAGGGATCCCTCTAGATCAACTCGTTTATGACTCCAGTCTTGAAGGGCTTGCATTCTGTAGTTTACCGATGCATCCCTACTCTAGCACCTCATGCAAAGAGCTTGATTCCATCATCAGCGTGTCATAAATTTTTTGTTGTATTTACAAAAAAAAATCTACCTTGGCCAAACTGTGGCTCTATCTTTCTCTTACCTCATCAATAATACTTATATTATCCTGAGCTATTTTATGCATTTGTGCTGCTACAGGCTTAGACTGCTAGAGGACATAGGGACCCCTTTTCATCATTTTATCTCTATTCTCCCATTCTGCAGTATTTGTTGGTTCAATCTCTAACGTAATGCTCGTCCAACTTTCTCTCTTTACAGTAGCTTCATCTGGTCTGTTCCTGTTTGGCTGTGACTCCATCCTGGAGAGAAATGTCAGCTGTGCTGCTGCCATCAACAACCTTGTTTATAGATGTTGGAGCTTGGCCTGTTTTTCTGTGTAGTCCTGTTTCTCTTACTGTGGCTAACTGTATGTGCTCTCTTTCATCCTATGACAAAGGAGCTGGCTCAGAGCTTGTCTGCCTGGCTGTGGGTTTCCTGGAGATGGCCGCCTGTGGAGCTGATTGACAGTTGCCTTTTGTATCTCTGCTTCTTTTCTTTGTCCACTTCTGTCTCCTTGAACCCCAGTCGGCCTTGGCAGATGACCACTCACACCGAGCCTGGTTCTGCTGGAAGTTTCTTCCTGTTAAAAGGGAGTTTTTCCTCTCACTGTCGCTATAACCATGCTTGGTGTGAGGGATTGCTTTTGAGTCAATAAGTCGATGCTAGTCGATGATAGAATCAATTTCACTGTATGATCTTGTTGAATTGTCTCTTTAAAGTGTCTTGAGATGACGTGTTGTGAATTGGCGCTATATAAATAAACTGAATTGAATTGAATACAATGCATGCAACAGTTTTCAGAACTGGAAAGATGGATATACGAAAATTAAAAATTTCCTGAAGAACTATGTCATCTATACAGGATCCCTTTTGTGGACGTAAGCTTTAGCTGCACCCTTGTTTTTTCCCCAAGTCTAAACTCATTAAAAGCTGACAGTGCTGCTGAACTTATGATAGCATTTGAGAGGGTTTTGTGTCTTCACTGCATCAGGTAATGAGATTTCCTACACCCAGTCAGGGTATCAATGCTTCTTGAACTCGTAATAGATGGAACACTGCGAAAAAACCAAACATTTAAATGCAATAGGAAATGAGAGCAAAACGTGGTATTGCTGCTTAAAAAGCATTGAAATGAAGGATGTTTAGTTTATAAGAGATTTAAAAGTAGAAAGGGAAACAGTGAAAGAAAACTGGAAGCTTGGAAAGAAGGAACGAGGAAGAAAAATTCAGGGAAAGAAGGAACATGAAAGAAAATTATAATTTCACATCAGAGGCAAGAATTGAAGAGACGTTGCCAGTCAAATTGATCCGCGCTGTCTGAGAAACGACAAGTCGATGTTCTCCCTTTGACACAGTGATCATTTCTCATGAATGTTAACAGCCCTATTTCTCTTTTTTTACTTTTTGACGTCTGACACACCCCTTGGCAGCAATCAAATCTTACATGACAAAGCTGTCAGCCAACATTAGGCCACAGGTCTTTCCTCTGTAACACCCAAAGCCTGACAAAGGTCAATTGTTGATGAAAAATATTATTCTGTGGGCCAACACTTCCTGGATTAGTATGGAAAGAGAGAGAAAGAGAGATAGTATGACGAAGCTTCATAGTCAAAAAATATACAGAGAAAACTTAAAACTCTAGAAGATGTTTGACCTGAATTATTAAAATCTGTCAGTAGATTCCAAGTAACCTTAATCATTTGTCAGGGATACATACATCAGTTTTAATATTTTAAATGTGTGGAAGCTATTTCTCAGCAAGCAGCAGATGAACTTCCAAGAATCATGTTTTCCTCCTGAGGTTGCCCTGGGAAAAGCATAATCTCTGAGATCCCTGCTACTGTTTGCCAAGAACTGCTTAACAATTCATATTCAGCGGATTGTAAAAACAAGAACTGGCTCAGCATATTTTTTTCAAGCTGACAAAACTCTTTTTGTTCAGGGCTCCAGCTCAATGATTGTTACAAATAATCATCTTCTCAGTTGCTTTGCTTATATTTCCCAGGAAAATCGAATGACAGAACATAGTTTAGTAGTCTATAATATGCCCACCATTACAATAAGGCACACCTAAAACTAACCAGACTGCATTTTTAAAAAATATTATCATAAATAATCAAAGGTTGTCATGATTATGGAGTCGACATATTCATGTACAATGAAAAGAGATTCTAAGTAGTTTAAGTTTAGGCTGATTTATGAGTTAAAATCTGACTAAATGTTGGCCTGTTTTATGTAGTGTTATGTTTTTTTGTTGTTGTATGAAACTGGTGGGTTTGAAAGTATGACAGAAAGTAACTTCCATAACACTTCAAGTGATACACTTATACAACAGGATATGGAAGTGTATAATATATACCAACTCCTACGGTTCTAACACCACATGTAACGTATGAATCATCCGCTTATAACTTCACCAAGTGTTGTCCATTGGTCAAAATGTATAAAAATGGAAACATACCATCTCAGACGTTGCAGCTCAAAAAAGGTCTGTCAAGTGTTGAGGAACCAGGACAATATGATGACAAGTGGGCTACTAGAACAAGTAGACAATGAACATGGGAACATAATAAGGCACAATTGGCATGCTACTACTTCAGTGACCCTGACCAATGTGGTTATATGAACAGTGTAAAGCGCTTATTGAATGCTTAGATAGTGGAGGCTGGAAATAAAGGAACTGGAGGGTGTGTAATGATCTCAGAATGTAGGACCCAGAATTCAAGGTGAGACAGGCAGTGGGAAAGTTCAAAGCGTTTTTTAAACAAAACAGGTGCACGGGGCTGCTTGTCTGCTGCGGGGCGGATCTCTGCAGAAATTGGAGAATACAGGTCAGTGACTGGATATGGAGCTTAGCACGACCTGATTCAAAGTTCAGTCCGTTCGCGGAGGTTTGACCGCAGTTGCGGCGGGAGATGCCCCCAGAGTTCCTTGAGAGCGAGCAGCAGACGCCGAGCAGCAACAGAGTCCAGAAGGGAAATCCAAGGCCGACGTCAGAAGACAGTTCCAGGTTCAGAAGCCTGCAGAATCCAGGATCAGACAGGACAAACAGAGCAGACAGGGGCAAGGCAAAACTCGAACTCATCAGTTCAGAAAACTGGTCAAAATCAGGAAAACAGGCAGACTACAGAATGCAAGGGAATGTATCACAAAAACACACGAGTAACCTGGCGCTGATGGGAGGCAAACACACAACTTAAAAAGTAGAGGAACCAAGTGAAAATGATTGGCGATAATCAGCAGCAAAACCAATTAGACAGGGGAGCAAGGAGCAAAGGAAAAAACCAAACCATTAGCGCCAAGATCATGACAGGGTGTGCAATAGAGGTCCATATCTACAATATCAAGCAAGATACCAGTTGCAGACTAAGGATAGAGGCCCAAGAAACAATCCGCCATCTCAAAGCAGGCTGTAAGATACTTGCAGGAAAGGCATACATGGAATGTCTGGCTGGTATGGTGTACAGAACCAACCATGCCACAAAAATTCTCAAATAATATAAAAATGTGATTTATGAGGGGGGGACCCCTCATAACATCCACGTCATGTTGGGAAATCATCGCCTGTTTTGTATACCCAAATGGAAAAGCAAATGACTTAGGAACTGCAAACGCAAATTACATGTGTGATACATTATTTGAAAGCTAACACCTGTTTCTGAATATATACTTTAAAATAAAGAGGGAAACTAATCAATATGGCAATAGTATGATTCTTTCAACAGCGTTAAACCTGGAAGGTTTAGATGTAGAGCTCCTATTGGCTAAAAGTTAAACAGCATGGCTTTAAAGGAAAAGTCCATTCACATTCAAAATACAAACTTCTGAAAGTAAAAATTATTAGATACTTTTTAATAAATCATGTGTTTTTAAATAAGAGTAATTTCATTTGAATGTGCTTTTCGGGAGACATCCATGTTTGTCAAAGATCACTACTGTGACCTACCGGTTTGTGACGCCATGGTGCGGTATCGGCTGTTGAGCAAGTCCCGGTGCTGTATCTGGTGTATAAGGCATTATTATTGTGCATGATGACGATGACCAGCGCACTATGCGAAGCAGAGAATAACGGATTAATGACGTGTTTTTTCTCTGGCCAGAAGTTCGATGGAAAATCCTCCCTCTTTACGTCGGCAATCCAATGACGAACCCGTGTTTGATCATGAATCGGAAAGATGAAATAACAATTTTTTTTTTCACTTTTACCCGATGTATTACAACATCCATCTGCCCTGTACGTTGGCATTGTCAGTTTAACTATAGCACTCGCAAATTTCAATGGTGAAGCAGTCTCAAAATCTTAGATAATTGTTGTTGATTGCAGATGTGTCTAGTAGTTCCCATTGACTTTGCTTGTAAAGCGGGTAGAATGGCAGAACATGACGTCACTGCCAGAAGATGTCAAGAGTGAGGTGCAAAAATTGCCTGGACTTTTCCTTTAAAATGTTCACTTAAAGTAGTTTAGAGCAATATTTTGCAATGTTCTATTGACAAAATATTGATATAGAATTGTAATATTCTATTGTATTGCAACTGTATTATGTGCAGCCTTATTTTCTTATATTGCTCCTAATTTATCCCTTTCCCAGTCAGGTAAGTGGATGTTTTTTTTAAGCCAAGTCCTTGTCTATTAGATCTATACAGATCTAACTTATTTAGATGCCTTTGTCTTATCCACATTGAGGGGCTATAAAGGCATGGTCCCCCATCACCTCTTATTGAAGCTCCACAAAAGTGGAATAAAAAATTAAAGACTTTGCACTATGATCAACCTAAATTGAAAAGCGCACATGTTAAAAAGTTATTTTCACAGGGTACCTATAAAAAAAAGGTTTGCACCTAAATTTTCCAGAGGTACATAAACAGACACTAGGGAGAACAAGAGGAGGAAGGTGAAGGTTAATTAAAGGTGTGCTACCCCTCACAGAAGGAGACGTTGATAATATCTATACCACCGCCCTCTACAGTACACAAACACCCTTTACCCATTGCCAAGCTTCGATTGTCTACAGGTAAAGCTATCCGCTCCGGATAACAATTGCAGACATAGATGTTTTCAAGCATAGATTGAAGAAGCTAAGTCTTGGAAGGGCTAATTATTTCTTGTTATTATTTTCTATTTTTTTTCAGGTTTCTGGAGAGCCTCTTTTTGTGTGCTTCGAATAAGATAAAAGAAAGTACTAAAAACAAGCAATAAATATTAAATAACTATTTTGAAAAAAACATTATAATTATAATAATTTATAATAAAATATAATATTATTTTAGATAAAAATACATGGAAATAGAAACAGGGAGGCTTAGCTTAAATGCCTTGCTTTCTCAAAGTGATTTAACAAACCTCTTTTATTAATATCTCATTTATTCTTAATTGAAATGATGTTCCATGCAAACTGTAATATTTTTCCTCCACTGCTGACACACTGCGGTCATTCTTAAATATAAGTAAAAATAATTTGCCGAAATCTTTTAATTTTATAGCATTATAGCACCACTGTATGCAGAAATAAAAGACATATTTCAATCTGAATACTAACACTAATGTACAGTCATCATCAGTGGGGGCTGGTGGAGTTTTCTCCAGGGGGGGCTATAAAGTCAAAATAGAAGTATACCAAAACCAAACAAATGTATACTAAGTTATCACACCAGTATATTTATATGAATGCCAACAACAACAAAAAAACATTATAAAAACAACATTTCATGTACAGGTTTAATGTTTGTACATAAATTTTGCCCTTCTGAGGCTTTGTGAAGGCAAATCTGTGTTTGACAAACTTAAAAAAATTATGTACCGGTATAATAATGGATAAGCTATAAGTCAGCCTTATATTATTTAATATATAAAAAATATTTTTCCTGGATCATGGGTGTTAAACTCATTTTCAGATCGTCATCCAACCTTAAAAGGATCGGTTGTGACTAAAAAAACGCTTTTCTTTTTTAAACAATGTTTATTGCATGTGTTGTCAGATTACAAATGTTGAATAAGATACAAGGTGGGACATCTAAGGAAAAGAAACAGCAATACTAAAAATAAATAAATTATTATATATATATATATA
>NW_015151167.1:88483-117689 GCF_000732505.1 Cyprinodon variegatus | reverse complement strand
TAGATATATATATATATATATATATCTATATATATATATATCATCTTCAGTTCAACCCATAATTCCAGCTATCTACTTCAATAACATTTTTCTCAAGGAAATTACAGAAAATTTACCAAGCTTGTTACTTACAGTGTAGCTTATCCTTTCCAAAGCTAAATAAAAATACATATTTGTTACCATTTGCAAAGTATTAGAAGGAGTATTCCTTTTCCATATACATCCTTTGGCTTCCAAAAATCAAATACTGAGAAGGGATTTTTCATTTTCTGAGGTCACAAAGATATCTGGGAAAATATTCAATAAACATAATTTTGGTTAGGGAGGTGCTTGTTTTCCAGTGATCCGACTTGCCAGGTTCAATACTTTTTCCCAAAGAGACACAATCAGAGGGCATTCCCACATGCAATGGAATAAAAAACCTTTTTACATTTAATGCATGTATTTGTTATATTTGGGTTAAACAGATGCAGCTTATTTGAAGTAGCATACCGTCGGCTTATTCATTTGCATTTTACCAACTGTCTGCTCTACCAGGGTGAAACTTGTCATATGAGAAAACCTTGATAACTTGTGAGTCTCTCCCTAGTATTCCAAATCACTTTGCCAAGTTATTACTGTATTTTTGAGGAAAGAGTTCCTGGTCTGTATAGTTAATTTGTTATTGTTGGCTTAATTCAAAGAATTGTTAATTGAGTGGAATTCTATTTAAACACAAACTGGGCATTGTCCTTAGCAAAATAGATGCCAAATGGAGGAAAAGATCTTTCCCTGTCAATACAAGAAAGATGGTGAGGGAGCAAATGGAAAAGACTAAAAAAGATACAAATATTTAGATAAAATTAAGATTTTCAAAACATTGATCATAGACAAAGTTAATGTTGTCCACCTGTTTATGAGCTCTGTAACCCTCTCTGTTAAGGGACCATAGTTCATTGGGACAAATTTGTCAAAGGCAGGAGTAATCTTCACACCCAAATACACAAAGGCTTTCATGAAGCCTGAAAAGTAATATGAATTTGGGGGTTGAGCCTCTAATTTTAATTCATAAGTAGTATCATTGATTTGGTGTTGTTAAGCTAGAACCTCAGTCGTCTTTCCTGGATACAGTCAGCAACTACATTGGACTTTGCTGGACTGTACTGAACTGTGAAATCAAAAGACTGCAAAAAAAGGTACCATTCAGTGATACAGGCATTGGCATCCCTCATGCATCTTAACCACTGAGGGGCCCGACAGTCAGTCTCTAGAATGAAGTAGTGGCTCAGAAGATAATACCTTAGTCTTTCGATGGCCCACTTCGTGGCCAAACATTCTTTTTCCACTGTTGAGTACCTTGTCTCTCTGTCAAGCAGCTTCCGACTCAAAAACACAACACAGGGTTCATTTCACCATCCACCTCTTGTTGAAGGACAGTACCAAACCCCACTATACATTTTCTGTACCGGCCAACCAAACCCAGAAATCCATTCACCTTCCTCTTTGTGGTTGGGACTCGGAAGGACTGGATTGCCTCCATGTTTCCCACTTGATGTTTTATGATTCCAAAGCCAATGACAAAACCCAAGTGCCCCACTTCCATCCAAGCTATGGTTCACTTCTTTGGGTTAATAGTAAGCCCAGCCTTTCTGATGCACAGTAACACCTCCTGCAGATGAATAACATGCTCCTCCCAGGACTGGCTATACACCACCACATCATCCAGACATGCTGCAGAAATTGGTGACAGTCTCTCAGTACATGATCCATTAAATGTTGGAATGTTGCGGGTGCACTCTGAAGCCCAAAAGGCATAACTCTGAATTTCTACATACCAAAGGGAGTTTGGAAGGTGGTCAGCTCTCTTGCCTCCGGTGCCAAAGCTAGTACCCTTTGCACAGATCCAGCATTGTAATGTAGCTTGCTGAACCAACTCTCTCTGTAGTTCATCATGTCTGAGCATTGGGTATTGATCAAAGTTGGACATGGCATTAACATTTATGAGATCAATGCAGAATCTGTGGGAAAAATCTTTCTTTGGTACCAGCACAATTGGGCCGAACCACCCACTACAGGACTCTTCAATATTCCCAAATCCATCATCAGCTTATTTTTTTTTCTCAGCACTTGCACCAACTGCTCTGGTATATGATAACTCTTTTGCCGGCTAGGTGCATCATCTTTCACCCGGATCCTATGTTGAACCAGTGATGTGAATCCTAGAGTTTGCTTGAAAAGCTGAAGATCCAAAATATTACTTATGTTGCTCTGCTCAAGAGGGGACAAATGACAAAGGTCAACTCTACTGTGCTGGTTAGAAAGAATTGTTCAGTCAATTCCTCATCCTCAACTGCATGCACAAATTACTCCTCATGCAAAGGTTCCGGTCAACTGTGAAACTTCAACAGATCATGACATGAAAAAAAAAATCAAACATGAAATGTTTGATTTTTCTTGTTCCTCTCTAAACAAAAACCCTGGCTCTGGCCTTCTGATCATTCCAGGTCTTTTGATGCTGCTGAGCCACTTTCATGTTGTCCTGTACCAATGATGCCATCCCCTGCAGTGTCTCCCTCATGTTAATGTCATATGCAGTAATGTTCCCATCCTCTGCCATCCTTCAGCAGATCTTTCAGCAGATCCAGAGGGCCTGTCACTTGGCACCCATAGTTGAAAGGGCCAGAAGCCTGTGGAAACCCGTGGAACCTCCCGGTAAGCAAATAATAGGTAAGGCAGCCATTGGTCCCAGTTTGCATCTGTGTCAGCGACAAACGTGCGCAGCATATTTTTGAGAGCGTGGTTATATCTTTCCACTAGCCCGTCCGTTTGGGGGTGATAAGGGGTGGTCTTAATATCCTTAATCCTTAACAACTTGTACACCTGCTGCAATAATTTGGAAAAAATGTTGTTCCACAATCTGTAAGAATTTCTCTTGGGATTCCTACTCTAGAGAACAGATGCAGGAGACTGTTAGTAACATGGCAGGCTTTAATAGATCTAAGTAGAAAGGCTTTGGGGGACCGTGTAGCATAGTCACATATTACCAATATGTAATGATAACCTGTAGAGCTCTTTTCTAGTGGGCCCACAATGTCCATGCCTAGTCTTTCAAAAGGAGTCTCAACAATGGGGAGTGGTTGTAGTGGAGCTCGTGCTACACCTTTGCCTGAAGTCAACTGGCACTTTTTGCAGGAACTACAGAAGTTTGAAATCTCCCTATACATTCCTGGCCAGACAAAACGGGTGCTGATCCTACTCAGTGTCTTGTGAAAAGCCATATGACCAGCCCAAGGAATTGAATGCCCAAGCTCCATAACTTTGAACCGGAACTGTTGTGGGAGAGCTAAAGCTTCACACTTTCCCTTCTTCTGGTACGACAGTTCCTTTAATCATGTAAACTGCATCTTCCAGAAAGTTTACCTGGCACTAATGAGTTCCTGTCCTGTCACTTTTTCAAACCAGGGTTTTAGAGTAGGTTCCTCCCCTTACAGTGCCCCCAAATCTGTAGGAATGTCAAAATCAAAGAAGGGATTTGGTTTAGACAACAATTCAGTCCTATCATCACCTGAAACGTTGATCCCTTCTTCTCTAAGATCTAGACTTCTTATTCTTCCCCAGCTATTTCCAGAGACTCCCCCAAAAAAGGTAGCTCTTCCAGGTTGGTCTTTGCACTTGGGGTCCTTTTGATGACATGATAGGTATTCAATGGTCCTATATGTACAGTATTGCTTCTAATGTCAGAATTGAGCTTTGGGTGTCTCTGTCATTGATTACTTTGGAATCATGTTCCGATTGATGTACAGTATAAGGTCAAAGTGAATGGGGATATCATTTCCCAGTATGACTGAAAATGGCAACGAGTGAGGCCCCGCTACCTGTAACAGGTCAAATAAACCTCAGCTGTGGGGTAAACATGTTCATCCCCACATGCACAACTTATTCTACTTCCAAACTCACTTATATTTTCCTCTGAGATCAAGCTAGCTTGAGACTGGAAGCACCCGCAAAGCCTCTTCTTTTTTCCCCATTAACTAGAACAGGAACTGTGCAAACTTTCTTTTCTACCATCTCTGTGGCTGGTCTTGGACCTGAACACAAAGGTGACAGCTTTGATTTCAGGGCAGAGCAAAAGTGTTGCATAGGGCCAGTTATTACAATTATAACAAGTTGTTGGACTGATGACTTTAAAAATAACTTTTTTTCATTATGTCGTCTATGGGAGGAAATCTTCTTGAATTAGACACATTTCCACCCTGAACTTGACCAGACCCCTGTTCACTCCCACTGGACTTGGTTGGGCATAGTGGGTCTCTTGTGCAAACCAGGTGCTCTTGCTCCCCTTCCTGGCTGATGTGAAAACCTCTGAGAGGCCAGCTGCTTCTTTCGACGTCTTCGGGTCATGCTTCAGTATCCAGATCTCGAACTCTGGATTAACCATCCTCAAAAACTGCTCCAAAAATATCTGCTCAGATATTTCTTGTACAGTAGCTTTTTCAGGTTTTACCCATCTTGAAAAAAAGTCTTTCAATCATACAAAAGCTCACGAGGCATCTCACCTGTCTCCACCCTTATGCATTTGAAGCAGCGTCAAAGTGTCAGCAGTGATCTCATAAATTGCAAGATTTGCTTCTTTCACTTTGTCATAGTTCTCAGAATCTGATATATCCATGAGAACATAAGCTTTACAAGCTTTCCCTGTCAATAGGAGAACAAGGCGAAAAGCCCACTCATCTCTGGACCAGCAGCACACCTGGTCCATTCTCTCAAATGTGGTCACTAAATGCTCAATGTCAAATCCACAGGTAAGAGAGGCAATTTATGTTCACTTTTTCACCTGGAACCATGGGGAACCTAGACATTACCAACCTCTGATTCATCTTCACACATTTCAGGTGCTGTGGGGAAAGGGTTTGCTTCAGGATGCTCAGGTTTTTCAATCACAGCATTTACTAGAAGCTGAACTTGATGGAATTGATGCTGCAAGCTTTTCCACCTCTGCTCCTTGTGAGAGAAATCTTTGTCTATCTTATTGTCTCTATCTGCTTGAGACTGCAAAAGAGATTTAACTAACACTGCCAGTTCCTGCAACCTGTCCACTGGCTTTGCCGCTGCCATAGCCTCTAGATCAGATGAAGCTGCGGCTCCTTAAGGTTCTTCATCTTGGTTTGCCTTTTTTCCACCTCTAGTCATCTTCTCACTGTAGAATGGGAATCCCACTCCTGACACCACTTGTTAACAGGCGACCTCTCGACTGGATTTCCAGTGAGAAAATGAAATTGTCAAGTAAAGTGAAGTGGAAGTATCAGCAGGTTTATTCAGCTTCACAGCATTCCGCCTCCATGAAACACATACTCTATGCCTTAAATAGGCACAGCCGATGAACTGAACCATTTACCTGAAATTGAACAAGCCCTCACTTCCATCTAAAAACACACATTTAAATCAAAAATATATACACACACATTTATGCTTTACTTTTTTTCTGTGTACAACTCCCCCTATATTTTTCCCAGTCTCTCTCTAAACCTATTAATGGTTTTTGGAACCCACCTGAGGAGAACACAGAAAAGACAGGTAAGTCACTTTCCTAACACCACAACACTTCTTCTGCACTTACTTCCAACAGATTTTACATTTGTTAGGTTCTCAACAGTAAGCCTTGCTTGCTGTAAACAACAATTCTCTTTTCCACAGACAACCACCCCAACTGTTAATGGAGAGCAGCTGTACAGAGCCTGGAACAAAAGGCCACATACCAACCAAAAAAAAATACACAATAAATATTTTTAAAAACCTTGTGTGCAAATTGTTCTTTATGTGCAAATCTATGCTTAAAGTGCAGTGCTAAAATAAAGTGTCCTAGTGCTAACCAAGCTGCTTCTACTTAATACAGTGCAAATGTCCCTTTAAAGTGCTACAAGTCATTTACATAAAAATGTTCCCAGTAATGAGGACGTCTTCATTACAGGTGCTATTTATTTTGTAAGCTGCAAAGACCCCCAAAGTGCAAGCGAGAGAAAGTAAGGCAGGTATAGTCTGTTTCAAGTTATAACAAAATAAAATTTCATCATCTGCATAGATGGCTATGCAATGTTCAGTATTTCCTATCTTTATTCCATTAAGAATGTTTTTTCTTCTTTTTTTTTTCTTTTTGAATCACCATAGACATTCGTTCTATAGTCAGGGTAAAGGGGGCAACCCTGTCTTATCCACTGGTGCAATTCAAGGGTGATAAAAATAACCCATTTGTTAGAACTTCAGCCCGTGGAGCAGCATATAGGAGTCAAATCCTGCTCAGAAATTTTCTCGCCATACCAACCTTTTGCAGACTCTCAAATAAATACATCAATTCCACCCTGTGAAAGGCCTTCTCAATATCCAATGACAGAGTCGCAGTGTCTGTACAGCCAGATTTATTAAACACTACATTAAGTATGCTACGGAAAATGTGAATGTCCCGCCTTCCCTGCACAATTGAATGCCCATCTGTCTTTGAAAAATTGTAGCTGAATGATCTCCCTATCAAAATAAAGACCCACCTCTGGCTTCATGGATTCTCAGCAGAGCTAAGACTTCCCCTTGATTCCCCCTTTTCCCCCAATTCATCCACTCCTGCTGATTTGCACTTTAAAAGATTGGCACAGTAATGCAAGATAACATGTACCTTTTTTATATTTCTAAATTTAGGCCCATTTTAAGGAACTCAAAGTGGGTCTGTGTAACTATTATTGTTTGTTGACTGTCATCTCATAGTAACCCTGAGTTTTAATTACTCCTGTTTGCTTCAGAAGAAACATGAGATATAAACATCCTGCCTTCTGTAAGATGTAGTTTGTCCCACAAAACCACCTAGATGTGACCTGTTTAGAGATCAATCGGTCAAACTAAAATCCCTGTTACTAAGTGGAATGACACAAAACCAAACTTTATACAGTGAGTGTGTCATGTTTTGTGGTGGTGAAGGATCAAAGTGGTAATGAGACATTGGCAGGCGCACGGCAACTGAACACATTTGAATGAAAACTGAAACACTTTAAATCAGTAATTGCAATAGAAGAATCTACAAACAGAATGAAAAAACAGGCCCAAATAAAACAGGAAAAAACAGAGATCAGGTGGGAGCAGTCAACTAAAGCAAATAGGCGCGAATCATGACTAAAATAATGGACATTCAGAAATGTGTTTCTGGAAGCTAAGGGATCCGTTTTGAATCATCTTTCTGTTTTATCATATGACACTGATAAAAAATTTAATTCTCATTAACTGAAATTCCTATGGGGATTACTATGAATCCATGTTATATAGTAACTTATCAAGCTTTTATACTGTATGACGGTGTCTTGTTTACCACCATAAATAAATGAAATTTCATCTAAATCTATCAATCAACTTTGTCAAAACCTAAACTATTAATATTCCCTCCCTTTATTTTCTACACTTCCACATGTCAAGCATCACCCTAAAAAAAAGCATACCTAAAAATAATTTAAAAGATTTTTCTTTTATTGAGAGAGTAGATAAGCCAATGAACTTGGGTGTGAGACAAAATGCTCTATTGACCATTAAGACGGTCAAAAACTTGGCCTTACAAAATCTTTATGATATCCTACAAAATTGTCTTGGAAATAAAATCAGAGCCATATATATATATATATATATATGCATGTGTGTGTGGGTGTGTGTGTATATATGAAAATCCGGTGAGGCAGTTGGGATAGGAGGGGAATGAACCCTGTGATACTCTGAATCAAATGTCCGGTCAGCAGCACTGTATGTGTGCATACACAGGCTCCCTCCTTCCTGTTTCCATGAGCTAAACTGTGTGCCAAACAGGAATTGCATACATTGTCATCCTGTTGAGATACAGCAATTGTCTCTTACCGCAACCATATGAGATGATACATCTTTTCTAGGAATACATGGGTTGTTAGTCAGACCATTCACAAGTACTTACCAGAGGGATAAAAAGCCTTCATGTTTGAAATCAGCAGACTTCACAGCTTTTTCTGACAGTAGAAAAGGCACCACCTTTGCCTGCACTTTTTTCATTTCCGTGTTTCATAATTTTTTTTTAATCTTATCCACTTTTTCCATACCGTCGACCAAAAGAACAGTAGATGAACACAAAATACAGAAATCCCACTTTCCCATAATCTCAGCTCCAGTCACAAACCCATAATCCCAAAATATCAAAATAATTGATTTCACTGTAACAATACCCCGATGGATGTCTTTACTAATCCAGGTCTTAAAATAATTACTGAAAATAATTCTTAAAATAACCAAGTCTGGGTCCAGTATGCCTCTCTCTTTTTGGATTGTGACCGCAGAAAGCTCCCTAAATGTGTAGGTCAAAAGTTTTGTATTTTTTGTTAAGCTGTTTTTTGCTTAGGGAACATATTTAAAAAAAATACTTTAGTATTAGTGTCTTATCTTGTCTATAAACATAATCCTTCTTTTGCCTATGCGCAACAATCAAATTCTTTTCATTCCCTCGACTCGCACATGTGTGTTACCATACTTCCAACAAGATAAAGACCCTTGCACAACCCTTGTATATATATATCATTTAAAAAAACATGCACAGGTGGTACCACCTTCACCAAATAGAGGATAAACACAGTACTGGGGATCTATGACAGGAGATAGCAAACACAGGAAAAACTGAGGGAAAAGAGGTATTTATTAGTACTGATAGAAAGAAGCACAATCAATGGCCAGGTCCATGTTAGAGTGAATATGGAAACTCGATAGCCAGACTGTTCTGGATTTGTGTCTGAGTTTGTCTGCTAAACTGGAAACTGTGATCAATATAGAGCGAGTCCAAATGCATCAGACGTGTAGTGACTCATGGTGCAAATGCTGAGCTCAGTGTTTGATCGAGTGTAACCCAGTGGCTGCACTGCAGTCCCTGCAAAAGGGATGAAGTGTGCTGCCTCAAAAGTTTTACCTTTTAAAGGGATAACATATAATAGCAGGCAGATTTCAATCAGTCCACCATCAAATAATGATCCAAAGCACAAACTACAAATAAAACAAGTTACATTTTGAACCACATTCTGAACATCTAACAAATATGTGTAATTAATAACAGGTGCAGAAGTGGTGCGGACAGCCCTACTTTAAGTAAGCGTTATGTGTGTGCTACCAGATTTGTTTGCGTGTGCCAGAGGGAGGAGCAATTTTGAACAGAACTGCATACAAACAGCAGGTATGATTTTAATGTGAAGAAGATGAAGCCAGAGGAGAAGAGAAAATAATTGTAACATTTTGTGTGGAATAAAAAAAAAATAAGCAGGTGAAAAAGATTGTTGATCACCTTTGATTAAAAGAAACAGATAATGAACAACAGAATGAAATACAACCAACCAATTATGCTTTCCCCAGAGGGTGGCCTAAGGTTTTGAGGCAGGATGAGGATGAGGAACTTAAAGTGCAACTTGTCATTGACAAAAGGAGTTCAGGTGAGCATCTGATTAACCTGGGTGTCTTAAAAAAATGTTTAATGCCCCCTTTGGGTAAGAGCTTAGTTTTACAGGAGAATTTTCATCAAGTCAGACTGCAAATATCATTATTAAATAAAATATAACATGATAAACGGTGGAGCAGTGGAAAGCACTGTTGCCTTGCACCAAGAAGGTTCTGGGTTTGATTCCTGGCTTTGGGTCTTTCTGCATGGAGTTTGCATGTTCTCCCCATGCATTCATGGGTTCACTTCGGGTACTCCAGCTTCCTTCCACCACTCAAAACGTGTGGGGTTAACTGGCCTCTCTAAATTGTCCTTTGGTGTGAGTGTGTGTGCGCATGGCTGTGTGTCTTTGCGTGTCTCTATGTCGCCCATAGACTACTGGATATAGGCACCGGCCCCACCGCAAAACTGACAAGGACTAGAGGGAAGAAAATGGATGGATGATGAATGGTGAAAAAGTCAAAGGATTTGCAAATTGTGAAAATGTGCATTTTTAAACAAGAATTTGTCGCCTTTTTAGCTTAAACCGAGTAAATTGTGGTATCGACAGGTGAGTCCTCCAGCAAAGCCTTGTTTGTAATGCCCCAGCAAGGCCCTTTTGACTGTCATCATTCCTACATGTCCTGCCCCAAAAAACACTGCTGGCATGTCACTGGTCTGACCTGCTGGTGGTTACGAGATGTACATATTAGCGGGAGTCTTTCAAGATGTGTTTGTTGTGAGACTGAAAACTCAACTCTAGTTGTTTGATCTGAGACTTCAGATCAAACAGCATGGAACCAACCCTGAAGAACTGCACAAGGAGAGTATATATGGGGGACAGAACAAAGACTGGGGTAATCAACTGATATGGAGCGGGTGTGGATGCTAGAGGCTAGAAGGGAACTAGGGGAAAGAAGATAGGCACAAGGGGGCAACAGAGAGTAACTAAAGACTGCTTAAATATAACATAATAAAAGATTAACAAAACAGAATAACTGATAACTGAGTCCCAAAAGGGGAGAACCATAAGAGAGACTGTTAGAAGCAAACTATGGTTAGGCTAAAGTTCCTTCTAAGAAAAATTATATATCTGACTTGTAAAATATGTTTCAAACATGATATGCGCCGATAGTAATATGTATTGGGGCCCTCATAGAATAGCTATGTTTGCACTGCTATTTAATCATACAGAGGTTTTTATTTTACTCTTATTTTAGAGTTTTCTCTCAGTTGATTTTCCCAGAACCAGCACACCTACAGGACAGATATTTTATGCAAGATGTAATGCCGAAACTCTGGGTAGGGCTGGTGTGTCATGAGCAAATGATTTAACCATACTTCTCTGTTCAGCACAACATTGAACAGGATAGATGTATGTTAGATAAATCACACCAAGCAGCTGTAGCATGTTTTTATTACTCAGTCTACTCCAAGGCACTGTAAAGCAGATAATGTTTTGTCACACTGAATAGGAGACAAATCTCTTTCCTGGGTTTATGTAATGGATACGTATTGGAACAGATGAGTGCAGGTGAAGTGCCAGCCCAGAAGATGGAACAGATATCAGTAAGACTCTGCACTGTGAGAATGATGGAGTGAGAAGACGAAGCATTATTTTTTAGAGAGGTGCTTGTAAGATGATTTTTTTTTTTTTTTAGCATCAGGGCCTTTCAAGGAATAAAATATTAGTGCAGACATACCCAACTAGCAAAATAAATCAACAATGATTACTTACAACTACATGCACGCTATTATTGAGTTTACTAGTTTACTAACTATTGAGTTTACTAATAGAATTCTATTTTATGGCACTTCAATTTTGTCATTTGATATTGTTCCAAGGTAGAAAATGTAGGACCAAAACATAGGATATATATTTTATCCAGGCTCTCATCACACTGTGAAAATGTCAATGTAGAGAGAAGACGGAAAAGACAGGAGGTACTAAATGAAGAGAGAGACTGGAAGTTCCCTTCTCATCTGGTCCGAGTGAGTCATACTGAGGAGCACCACAGTGCAAAAATGATTTTCCTTTCCCATTCCATTCTGAGGGTCATCTGAGGTATAGGGCGTCTTTTAGGACCATGGACATTTTCCAAAGGTTAAAGTCACACATGAAACACTGCAGCTTGTCTGACTCTTCAAGCCAGCGAGTCATTCCAGGACTGAACAAAAGGGTACAGGATTTGGCAGCATCACTCGTAACGAGTGCATGAACTCCTCACTCTACAATCGCCCATGGAGTGCTTCCAGTTTGGTGGTGAAACATGAGAGACTAAAGGTTCCAAAGGGCATAGAAAATTACAGCCTAGCTCAGTCATCTCAGTAATGAGGCAAACTGAGGAAGGAAATACAAGTTTTCTGAGTAAAGTAAAAGAAACAATGAAATGTTCTAATCTGATAATTAATTTCATTATAAATTCTCAACATTTTACAGGAACTACTGCTTACAACATGAGTCATTTTTAAACTTCAAAACGCTGCAGTAGCATATGAGTTACTCTGAAACGATTCAATCTTCATCCTAAATGGCAGTTGCCTATGCCTAAGGGATGCCACTGGAAAAAATCTAATCTAGATAAGTAATTTTTTTCTTAAAATAAGTGAATTTGTTCTTGGATTGAGGAGGTAAAAGATAAATTTTGCCAATGAAACAAGACAATTTACATTTAAAATAAGAAAAAATAATTGCATTGTCTTATTTCAAGTGCATATCTAATTATCTTATTTTAATAGTAAAAATACTCATTCCATTGGCAAACTATATCATTTACCTATTCAAATTAAGGGTAAATACCCTTAATTCAAGAACTTTTAACTTATTTCTGAATAATTTTTCCAGTGGCATGTTTTCAGATCACATAGTGAGATGTTAAAGCATGTAATAAAATATTGCTTATGAGGTGGGGTAGCACAGTGGTACAGTGTGTAGACCTGTTGCCTTCCAGCATGAAGGTCCTGGGTTCGATCATTGGCCTAGGGACATTCTGAATGGAGCTTGCATATTATCCCCGTGCATGCATGGGTTCATTGTTAAGTTTAGTAATGTCTCTATATTGTCTTAAATTTGCATGGCTGCATGCATCTGGGTGTGTCTATTTCAGCATATAAATCATTCAAAGATCTCAAAAACAAACAAAGGCCAGGAGTGATAAACTTAGAATTTGGAATGTCTAGCTTCTGCAGCAGTCCTATACTCAACTCAGCATAACTTTGGTTTGTCCTAGGAACTGTGACAGCTATGAGGTCAGAACATTATCCTTTATAAATATTTTTTTATCCTGACATACAGTATATATTAGTTATCAAAAGAAAACACACATCTTAGAAAAAAAAAATGTAAAATATACATCATATGACAAAGTTTAAAGTAAAACTTTCATATCTTATTACTTAGATGAATGTAAGGGGTCTCTATTTTCATTTATAGGGGTAAGTTTCAACAAACAGGACATACTTTCAGGGTTTTGTGTTTTTATGATTTCCTAAGTAAAACTATTGCTTCTGTAATAAAAACAAATTAAATAGTTTTGGCTGGATCCTGACTACTTGCTCCAGTTTTTTTGTTTATTTAATCCTTGAGGGACTACAGCACTTGTACTGTAGCTGCAGGCATGTTAAGATGATTATTAGTCCCATACTTGCAGTAGAGATAAATAAAAGTATCTTGTTCTGAACCTTAGCTGTAATTTCAATAAATATTCATGGAATAACAAATAAAAGTCATAAATAACACAAACATAAGCATTTCGGTATTATCTGAATGAGTTATGTGTTTAACTTCCAGTGGTAGGTTCAATGCTCTCAGCCGGGAATCAGGCGCCTTCCCGGATGAGGGAGGGAACACCACCCAGTTGCCTCACAGCATGAATGATACTCCTGATCCCTCCTACAGATCGGCCTGATGAAGGAAGCAATCGTCCACCACATCTGAAGGATCCTGAGGAGGATTTGTGGATTGGGACACCCTTCAGAGCGTTGCCGTTACATAATCGGTCTACAAATGCAGCCCTCAGAGGATGCAGCCCCTGAACTGAGATGCACCCTCTGTGTTGCCCCAGCCCCCTGTGACGAATCAAGTGGGAAAAGATTGATAGAAAATGTTGGTAAAAAAAAAAAAAAACTTTCTCAATGGCCTCTACAGG
This sequence comes from Cyprinodon variegatus, assembly GCF_000732505.1. NCBI lineage: Eukaryota > Metazoa > Chordata > Actinopteri > Cyprinodontiformes > Cyprinodontidae > Cyprinodon > Cyprinodon variegatus. The sequence continues at coordinate 104,114 of NW_015151167.1, read as the reverse complement.
TTCTCTGACTGTGACTAATTTGTTTACATTAGCATACTCTTGTTTGAGTATTTATTTGATCTGTCTAATAACTGTTGAATTAGTATCATATTACTGAAAGTAGTTAAGGACAAAGAAAAATAAGTGGACCCTACAGGAAGTTGAGAGAACACTCCTTCTTCCTCTATTCAGAGAACTGAATCCAGAGAACTGAATAGAGGAAGAAGGAGTGCTGCTGAAAAGAAGATGGAGTTTCCAAGACTGATGGAGGAGAAACTTTATAATAGACTTCATGCACCAGCCAAATGTGAAGCTGCAAACAACCACATCAGACATCTGTGGCTGGTCCAAGGAGAGCCTGTAGAGGTGTCAACATGGCGACACCAATTCCAAATGTTGGTGAGATGTCCTGTGCAACACATGGTGGATTATCCAAAAGACAGCTGGTCTTACTAAGCACCCATGTTGTAGTGGGAAAAGACACCAGCTGAGTGAGCCATTTTGAGCTGCTATTAATTAGTTCTGGAAAAAATAATCTTTGGTTGCACTGTATATACCGAACAATACTGAACTATGTTAGTGCGTTATAGTGATAATTGATAATAGTAATAATATTTTTTCTCTGTCATTGCTACTTTGTACCTCCAGTGAAATTTGTCTGCTGTATTGAAATTTGATGAATGATTTGGCAATGTCAATGACAAAATATTCCTCATTGGGTTTCTAGGGCTGTCAGTAGGATATATCTAGAAAGTCTCTACAGAGATCATTGCATGCCAAAATCACCCCAACTGACAGCTGTCAGTAGTAGAGCTACCTCAGTGGCGTTACATTTTTTTTTACATCATCTCTAAGTCTTATGAGGGTTTGTTAAAAAAAAAAAGAAAAAAAAGAAAAGAAAAAGTCACAAAATTTCTGAGATGGCTCATGTTTGGGCTTTTAAGTAAGAAAGGATTTCTTAAAAGGTAGGGCGTACCCTAACTTTTGTCCATAGACTTCTGGAGACAAGCAAAAGCTCCTTGTAGACCCGATAGACAGGTGCTTGAAGATGGATAGAAGTTTCTAAGCAAGGACTCAGTTTCAGAAGACGTCCAACCATAATAGAGTGATATTCAAGGTCTTTGATAAGAGAAAAATAAAAAATGTATTACGTATGTAGTAAATTATGGCAGCAACACAGTACTTGCTTTGCAAAGGCCTTAAGTAAGGAATGCTTAATTTGCATGTGCAATTAGTCAATGCATTTCAAGTGGTTTGCTAAGTCTGTGCAATCAACAACAGGTGCAAAAGTGACGTAGATTGCCTAATTAAAATCAGGATTACACTAGCAGCCATTCAAAATGTCCCTTCCCATTGGTTTTCTGGCTGACTGGTTGTCAGCAAGGACAGTTTGGGGAGAAGATTAGATTTTCTTTGTCTGGACCCAGAAGTGGGGCCAAATTTGCAACAGTACTGCACATAGATGGCAGGTATGATTGCCATGAGGGGAAGATTTAGGCAGAAGAATGAGGAGCAAGGACCTTATACATTTGCATAAAAAAAAAAAAGCTTGATGGCTTGTTGACACAAACTTGTCAGAGACGCTTTTTGATTTTGGATCATTCCAGCTGTTGCGACCACTCTGTGTTATTTCAGTTTCTGAAAGCACTGTAACTCATAAAGGACAACCACATAATCTTTCCTTACACTCACAGAAATGGAAAGAAAGGCTTGATTTACCATCAAAATATATAAATAAATAAATAAAAAGTAAATGGTTCATGAGTAGTATGACAGAGCAGAAGAAAAAAGTCTTTCCCCATCAAATGATCATCATACCTAATGCATAACTTACGTAATCAAAATGATTAGGTGGAAGTAGCACCTGAAGTTTGGATATTTTTTAGGATCAAAGAAGTATGGATAGTGGTGATAAAAAAGTTAAATACAGAAAGACGCTATGTATTGCATTATATCATAAAAGTTCATTTACCACGAGATTTCCACTAATTTTGGGGGAAATAGTATCTTCAAATTCATGGGACTGCAGTTAATTACAAATTTTCAAAAGACAGAATTTAGCCTCTTTACCACTCAATCTGATGATCATGATTAAAAGTAGATAAGTGCAAGGTGACCTAACACCCTCACAGTTCTCCCACCTCTTAAATGAATGTTGCTGGACTGCATACCATATAGTGCAATCATGGAGTGGAACAATGCATCCAGCTAAAATAACATGTAATGTTGCAAGTTTTTTTTTTTTAAGTAGTATGCTGCTGAAAAATATCATTGCTTAATAAATGTCTTACTTCTTACTATCCAAATTACACACTCATAAAATATTCCCTATCTTTTGTCATCACACCTTTGCCTGCTTCTTGGTAAAATAACCAAATTTTTGGGTGCAGTTTTGGACCTGATGTTCATATGTGGTAAATCTATATGCGAAAACTGCACCCACAATCCATTTCAAATTTGATTAATTACATTTCTTACATTTCTGGTGAAAAGTAATCACATTTACAAATCCTTCTCCCAGGTTTCTGCACACTCTGATGATTAGCATATTGAATACAATATGCCCGCTATTCTGCTTATTTTAGAGACATAATTATATGTGCACCTTGCTTAGAGATTACCTTTGGTCACATTATCAGGTTTTAGAGCCCAAAGAAAAACAAGCAGCCAGTTTGGAAGCTAAGACATTTAAAACAAGAATGTTACTATTTCCCTGGTTCATGAAAAGGAGCTTGGTACATACATATGCCCTGATCAATCAAAATTTAGGAAACTTCAATCAGGAATGCAACAGTTGAATATACAGTAACACTACACCGATTTTTTTACTGAATTAAATTCACCCCTGCAGTGAAAAATACTCAGACAGGGGCAGCTGAAGCTTTTAAATATGAGTGTTACTGAGTATTACTGGTAGTAGAAACTCAACACACCAACTTAACTGTATTGATAAAGATTTAACTGTTACTGAGCTTGCCACTAGATTCAGGATTCAGATTACCATATCATATTAATCAGTAATGTGTTATGTTAAGGTCTGCAAATAAAACCAGCAGTAATCGATGTATAATATTTTGGCAGCTCAGAGAAGGCTGTAAGGCTGAGGCTCTCCATCAACACTGGACCTTTAAAGCATGCTGAATTGCATTTCTGCTCGTCTGAATAAGGCTTCAAAGAATACGATGTGATATGTGTTGGTGGAGCAGCTTTGTTTGATAAAGACAAAAGCATCTCCTTGGATCCCATGATGGCAGCTTATCATTTTCTTTCCACAACCCAAGTTGGCAACCAAAGGAGGACAGCTTTATTAGCCAAATGTGCTTACTTCCTTATTTAGATTAAATAGCAAACACTATAATATCACATTATGAAAAATCCCTGATGTTTTTTTTTTGCTTTCTGTACATATATATATATATATATATATATATATATATATATATATATATGTTTTTTTTTTTCAATTCAGTTTATTTATATAGCGCCAATTCATAACTCATGTCAGCTCAATGGCACTTTACAGTTCACCAGATCATCAAATTCATTCAAAGTTTTCTAAGGAAAACCTGTTGATCGCATCAACTCATTGACTCGAAATCAATCCCTCACACTAAGCATGCTTGTAGCGACAGTGGAGAGGAAAAACTCCTTTTTAACAGTACGAAACCTCCAGCAGAACAAGGTTCAGTGTGAGTGGCCATCTGCCAGGGCCGGCTGGGGTTCAAGGACACAAAGAAGTGATCCAATATATATATATATATATATATATATATATATATATATATATATATATATATATATATATATATATATATATTGTTAAAAAGGCCAGTCCCGTTGATACAGTTTTGTTGTTCTTTATTGGTTAATTTAGCTGTCAGTCATCATCACAGCCAGCCAATCGCATTCCAGTTAGAATTTTCTAGGACCGCCCACAGCAACTGCCGTTCGAGTTTACAATCGCAGATCGCTAGATGGTTACACAGACAGCTGTAACGGTAGAAGTTTCTGAAAGAGCTGTGCGTGAATTATAAAGTGAGTAAATAGTTTTAGGACAGTTCTGTGTAATGTTACTGAGGTTTAGTGTAATGTAAAATGAATATATTGATGGTACTAACTATAGCCACGTTCTTGCTAGCTAAACTGTTATATTAGCTTACTGTGGTGTTGTGCTAGTCGAGGCTAATGCTAAAAATAGAGTTAAATTAACTTGTTAGCTTCTGTATGTAGTGTGCATTGAGCTAAGTTGTATTTGTTACCCCATTTATGGCATTTTCAGAGCCGTTCTCTCAGTTTATTAATATTGTGATAGTTGTAAACTTCTATATATTTTTTCTATCTGCATTTAGATGCATGGCTTGTGTTTATATATGTTAAAACTGGTAGTTGTTAAGTAATCGGCTATGTATATGTTTATTATTTGTTGCAGAACCACACCTAACTGTATTTTGGAAACTTCTTCTACATAAAAATCCAACACTCAACCTTTTGGAATCTGTCTCTTACTGGACAGCTGCAGTGTGTCTGAATTTTAGCTAATCAGCATCAGTAGAACGGGTGAGGGCTTGCCAGCCAACCGTTCATGGTACGGGTGAGAGCTTCATACAGCTAACCGTATTTTTCATATATATATATATATATATATATATATATATATATATATATATATATATATATATATATATATATAATTCCATTCACCTGCATTCAAAATACTCTATATGATGAAAACATGGAGGCAACAGCATTATGGAATTGAGATGCTTTTTTTATTTAGGGAAAAGAAAGCCATGTCGTACCTATTATTCACACAAACAGCATCATACTCAGTGAGGAAAGACACCACCCAATGGTGAGTTTGGTGATGCAGTATAGATACTAAAACAAAAGTGGGCCATGCAATACGCAGTTTGCTAAGCCTCCATGTTTATATGTTTTATTTTGTCTGCAAACATGGTTTATTTGTTTTTTTATTGAGGTTTTTTTATGTCTTGCTGCCTCTGTGAGATGCTTTTTGTTGAGATTAAACTTCCAGAGTTTGTATTTATTTATTTTTGCCAATACAAAAGAAAGAACTGTTATCTTACAGACACTTTTATTAAAGTCGGTTTACATATTTGCTTTCAGCGTACTGTAAAGGGAGGATGGTATTGGCTGCAATAAAATAAAACATACTCTACAACTTACAGGTAATATAATTGTGCTGACATTCAACACACTGTCTCTGAGAAAATATCCTGTGTTTTTCCCACTTTTCACCCCACTCTCTCTGGCACTGAGCCTTGATGCCACAGAGCCTCATTTCTGTGGAAATATTATTGCTCTAATCTCAGCGGTGGCATTGCTTTTTTTGTCAAGACTGGGTTCATTTGGCAGAGTCGGGAGGTAACCTCACGTCCCGCTGCCAGGTCACTCTTTCAACTGAAAGACAGCTGCTGCTTCTGGAGGGACTCCCGATAGAAGAGGAGCTTCCACACCCATTCTTTGATCATTTGTTTTTCTTTTCGTTCATGTTGTTCTCATCCTCTGGCCCACCACTTCCTCTCCCCTTTTCACAGCTGGGAAACTGAAGGCATTAATCAAAAGCATTGTTCCAGTGACTGGGTGTTCTCACTGGGTAACGATGGCGGACAGTTGATTCATCTTGGCCTTTTTGGTGCTGCATTTGGCAAAGGCTTATAGGAAAACATGGATGCTAAAGTGTGGGAAGGTTTTAAAGTATCTGTTTGAGTTCTGTTTCAGACCCACCCCATAATTCATGGCTTATAATAAAAAGGAGCATAAAGCAGAGATATTGGAGGACCTTAAAGGACAGTAAGAGGACAGCCACCATCCTCTCACGTCATTTTCTCTTCTTTTCTCCACACAATGCATTATCTGGTGACAAATGTGTCCTCGGTCTCGCTGTCTTACCCGTGATGGATGGTCCTCAGTGTTCCACAGAGGCTGCTGTGATTGGCTGGAACTGATAAGCCTAAATGGCTTTAGTAGGGCTCTAACAGCCTCACAGTCCCATAAAGACACAGCCATCCCACAGCTTCTCTTACAGTGTGGGACTCCAACTGAAAATTAAAATTGAATCGATACACTTTCTTTCAATCAGTTTTGACCTCTCTGTCCCCCTTATGAAAGAAATAAGTTGACAACCATGCCCCATGAGACAAACAATCTACCATCAATGAGGCAATCATAGCGTGTTGATCCCATTGATCCAGCAGCTCTGCAAAAAGGAAAGTGACTCTTTGACTCAGAAATAGGCTCTGTACTTTCCTTTAAAAGAAAAACAAAACTAATCCTCCTTCTTCCACTAATCCTGTCAGCAAAGCTCATTGCACCCAAACTTTTGGGCTGATAGCTCTTATCAGTGGTGGCCCATCCTAGTGATTTATACCACTGTCTTTCCCTGTTTTTCCTGCAGTTTTTTTGTTGAAGATAGTGACTCTAAAAAAGAGAATTTGGTAACTGGTAAGATAATGTCAATGTACTTCGGCCTGGGTTGTGAGATAATGCTAGTTGTTACCTAAAACAAACCAGGAGGAGTTACGTCTCTCGTTAGGTCATCGACAGCCTGCCTTTCTGATACTGACACCCAGATATGATGAAAGGCCTGATTTTTTTTTTTTCAACCCTGCTTGACACCAGAGTGACGATTGTAAAATCTGTGATGTGATGATGCAGTGGTAGCAGGATGTGTGGAGGTGGAATCAGCATAGCTGTGATTATTAATCATGACAGACTGATTTGAGAGGACTGTTAACTTTTCCAGCAGTGAAAGGCCACCAATACACAGCCAAAAAGTCTGAGTTCTATTATTCCTGCTTACAGCTGGTTTAGCTTTTCAACCAAAGATATTGCTCAGAGTTGTTGCCTCAGTTCTGATCCTTGTCATGAAATCAGTCACTGCTGTCATGATAGTGATGTCACAGTTTTTCAGTTCCTTTGCCAACTTTATAACCAGGCAGCCAGTCTTCTTTTTGCGTCGGTCTTTCTTCTTCATGTGACTTCAGTTTCAATTGAAGACCTCAAAAAGCTCCCCATATCACTGTCTTTGCCTTTCCAAATCTTCTGTAGTCTCTATAGTTAAGTCCATTGATTTTAGAGCAAACATGAATTGTGCTTTTTAGAGAAAGGAACATTTTAAATGACTTTCAAAACAGAGAAAGGCTTTAAAAAGAGTAATTGTGAATTGTGTAATTGAGCAGTGAACGGGATCTTGACTGTGGCTAGGGAACAATGTGGCCATGGGAGTTTGATCATGCATTCTACAGTTGTTTTATTAATCTAAAGTTGCTTACACTCATGGTCCTCAAGGTATTTTTTGTAGGGATGTTGGATGCCAAGGAGATTTTTAGGGTTATCCAGGTTCTATTCTCTTTAACTTCTTAAAGAATGTTGCTGTGAAATTCCATCACACTATCCCCAGTCTTAACACAATCTAAATGCCTGCTGATGCATATTTGACACAGACCACACACACACACACACACACACACACACACACACATATATATATATATATATATATATATATATATATATATATATATATATATATATGATATATACTGAATGTGACTTACAAACCAAGGTTTACCACTAGAGTGAAAATATGTCATGAATGTATAAAAGCAAAAGCAAAACTAAGGAAGGAGGCAGCTTTTGATATTGCATACAAACATAGTCCTCTCCTTTAGTAAGTTATGCAAAAAAGTTTTGCACAGAAATGGAAGGAGTTTTGCAAACTTGTATGTTGCTCACAACTCATGCAGCACACCTGACCTCTCTGCCCTGGGACATCACTCTTCCCCCATCCCCACATTCCACCTCACACACACAAATATACACAGTAAAGCCCACGCACTCTATAAATTAATCTGCCTCCCAGCTCACACAATTGTCTCGAATGTATGTGTGTGTGTGAGTGTGCGTCTACAAATCCTTGACACTGCAGAAAATTATTTTCCCCCCAAGAATAACTCAAGTCATCCCTGTGCTCATGGCGATAAACTTTCCGCCAGTTAATTACAAATATATGGAAGGATTAGCGGGGCCAATTATTATTATTATCACTGGGAAATTTATGATTAGTGTCACCAAGTGTTGTACGAAAAAAGCAGCCAAAGCCTGAATTAATTTGTTTATTGTGACACCAGGATGAAGACCAAGCACTCCTTGTGGCATAACCTTGAGGGCTCAAGAAATGCAGAGCCTTGCTTTTCTGGAGTTTTATTCATCCCACAGATGAGAGCTGAGAGTTTTAAATCCACTGGGGGTTAAAGTAATGATTACTGAGCGTTAAACTTGTCCTGCCTGTGACAGCACTCATGCTCTCACATTTACTTCTCTGGTTCTTTCACACTCGGCAGAGATGTGACCGAAAAGTCACTTTCCTCAATGACTACAAGCCAGTAATGGCTAGTGAAGCATATATTGGCAAGCAGTAATCGAGCATATGATTGGTTATAAATTAAACCTGGAATTAAATAAATCCATCCTATTTAAAATTTGTTTAAATAAGATCCCAGAGGTAAAAAATGTCAGGACCAAGACACCGACTGATGAAGTGTATTATTTAATTGCAGATTCAGTAGTTATTTAACTTAACATTATGTTTTGGTCTCTGTCCGTTGCAAACAATGATTACTTTTTCCGGTGCAGAGAGTGACCAAAGGTGTGCCAAACTAGAATGTTAAGCCTTGCTTTGGACTGATCATTTTAAATTAACATTCCTAATTCTTAGCTTGTAGAATGTATGTTTTCAGATGTACCAGTAACATTTTGGTTAGGACAATTTGTTGGTAATGAAATGTACATATGTATGAAATGTATGAAATCCTGTGATTGGAAATATGGAAAAGTTTGATTGTTTTTTATTTTCTATAGGTGATGAGTTGATGTGTTTGATGCAGAAGACTGATTGATTGATTTACTTTATTGATCTCACAGTGGAGAAATTTAGCTTTAACTCTGCTCTACTACTATAATCTTTCTCAAGTACATACCTTGCGTTCACACTTATATATATATATATATATATATATATATATATATATATATATATAGTTATTGCACTAGGTATCGAATATAAAAAAAAATGGTTTTTGCACAGGGTAATAAATAGTAATTGCAAATGATATATTTCACAAGTTATTGCAGTTGTAGTGTCGCATTATAAACTCTGGTTGCAGCAGGGATGAATGACCTGCAGTAGCGCTCCTTTTTACAGGGTGTAAAAGTCTTTCTCTAAAGGAGTTGCTCAGCTCCACTACAGGTGAAGGGGGTGAGAGAAGTTGTGTCATGGTCCTGGTCTGATTGTTCCTGTTTTCCTTGGTTATCCATTTGTTGTCCTCTGCTGCCCTCTTGTGTCCTCCCTTGCTCTATTTCTCTGTCCTGCCAGCACCTGTTGTCAATTTCCTTGTCAGCTCTCTCTTTGTCTCTGTCCCCTTTAAAAGCCCTCCCTCTTCAGTTCCTGTTTGCTGGATCCTCGTCTTACTTCCCGTCTATCATCTGCCTGCCTTGTCTTGTCTCTCCCTGGCTTCTGGTTTTGGTTAATCCTTGATGTCTCCTTGGTTCTGGTACGTTTGTAATTTTCAGTTGGACTCTGATTCTTGCTTCTGGACCTGTGAACCAAAATAAACAGACTTTAATTCACCTCTGCCTACTGGTCTCTGCGTTTGGGTCCTCCATACAAACACCGCTTCATGACAGTTGTCCATGTTGGATGTAAGCTTGGACAGCACCCTCCTTTCAGCCACTTCCTCCACTGAGTCCAGAGTGCAGCCTGGGACACAAGTGGCCTTTCTCATCAGTTTGTTCAGTCTCTTTCTGTCCCGCTCTGCGCAGTCAGGGGCCCAGCAGACAACAGTGCAGAGGAGGGCTGATGCCACCACAGAGTCATAGAAGAATTTAAGCAGCGGCCTGCTCACTCTAAAGGACCAAGACCTCCTCAGGGGATGGAGCCGGCTCTGGCCCTTCTTATACAGGGCATCTGTGTTATGAGTCCAACCCAGTTTATTATTGACATGAACACCCAGGGATTTCGGTGTGGTAGTTGATCCAGGCAGCAAGATATCTGTCCACTCCAGCGTCCTCCAGTTTCCCCCTTAGCAGCTCTGGTCTGATGGTGTTGAAAGAGCTAGAAAAGTCAAAGAACATGACTCTCACTGCCCTCCCAGTGGTCTCCAGGTGGGTGAGCGCCCAGGGGGGCTCACCACGGTGCGTCAGTAAGTTAAGGTGCTCCATGGTCTTCATCAGGTAAGAGGTCAGGGTGACTGGTCTAAAGTGGGCCGGTTCCTTGACGTGCAGCGTTGGGAATACACCCATTTTGTTCAAATATGATTGTGCACTAGGGCCCAAAATATGGACCCGTATACAACCATACTGGGCTGTATTGAGCCCTCAGTTAATCCTGGTAGAGCATCCCTAGGATAAAATGGGAGAATCTCAGCTACCAGGTGTCATGCAACATGAGTGGCCTCCCAAATGAAGTTCTGGTATAATTGTATTCCCATATTCGCACTTTTTAATTCCAGAGATAGCCTTCCAAGAAGTGTTACTGCTTCAGTATAGATATAATAATGCCCTTATGTTAAAACTAGATGTCATTTAAGTTCAGTGTGTGTAGAAAACTAACAGAATTTAGAAGAAATGTATGCTGTTTATTCTTTTTACCAGTTTTATAAAATCTGGCTAAGTTTAAACATATTTCAAAATCTCTTTTTGTTTCATTAATTTCATTTTACTTTAAAATATATAAACAACCATGGAAACCTTCCAAAGATTATTCCTTTTTATTGTAAATGTCAGGGTTTGGTGGAAGTTGGTTGAGGACCCAAATGCAGAGGAGACAGAGATGGGTTCTTGCAGATTTAATCAAACCCAAAGTCAACAGAAGGAAAGTCCAAAAACAAATATACAGAATACCAAAAAAACAGCTGCTCATAGGAGTAAATTTTGCATGTGTGGACATTTGGCAGAAAATTGACACCATATATGTCTGAGTACTTGCAAGATAAAAACAGACTAAGCAAAGTTAATGCTCCAAAAAGGTTTATGCCACCTCCAACAGAGGGAATTTGTATTCAATAAGCTTTTGATCAAAAGTCAAGACTACAAATAGTTGCAGTGTAGTCTCTGAACTGTAGCAAGCTTGTGAAATTAAAGTCGAGTATGTCAATACAATATCGGTACAATGCGGTGAACATAAAACCTTTAAGTTTGCACAAACATAGAAAAGTTACAAAGCCTTGTGTTTGGAGGCACATTTAATGCTACGGAATCTCATGATATCATTTGCACTTGCAGACATAATGATAGAAAAAAACCTTCTTATATTACAGCATAAACTCATTTGTAGCTACCGAGGCTTTAGAAGAGAGGAGAAACCCTCAACAGAGCAATGATGATGCTTTAAACACTCCCAAACAGCCGAGCTCAGCATAAAACCAATTACCTTGGCTCCAGTATGACAAACTGAAAAATTGAGCTCATCTGGCCTGTTATGAGGTACAATAAGCATGAACTAATTATTATGTTATGCTTACAAATGCAATAATTCTATAAAAAAACAAATCAGATACCAATAACACAGCAGGCTGATTTCCTATTTGTCTAACAAGGGCTAGATGTAAAAACCCAGGTTCTATATGCAGATTTGTGGCTTCACATGAGATCAAACTGTTTCAAAGTCCTGAAACAGTGTTACAGAGCAAAGAACCGAATGACCTACACACAGCAGTCATCCATGTTGAGTAGTTTACCGTCACTAGGTCATACTTGATTGTCTCACAGATGGGTTAGAGTAAAGCTCAGTGTTAAAAGGTACAATTATAGTCAGAATGTATCAAGGATCTACTTATATGTGTAATTCTTTCTAATTTCACTATGCACAAACTTTTACTATAAAGTTTATAAATTTTAATAGTGAACTCTAACCTCAGACTTTTTTTAGATGAAACCTTGTAAAATTGTGGCACGCATATTTTTACTGTCATAAAAAGGATGACATGTCAGCAAATTTACAGAGAAACAGATGGCAATGCCTATGTAGCATTTAGCAGATAAGCTGCAAAGAGGCCAGAGGTAACTGAAGGAACTGAAGATGACATTAGACACTTATGTTTGCCTTTAGTACAGGACAAACAAATATATGGAAAAAGATATCCATATCAAGGAGTCCAAAACTGGCATATTCTCATTTAAATGTTCTATTTAAATATCTAACTCAGTACATACCATTACCACTACAATTAATGGAGGTGGCTCTTTTATTCCTGGGGGAGGCTTTTTTCTCAGCAGGGACAGGAAAGCTGACCCAAATGGGTGGAGCTATAAATATGGCCAATGCAATAAAAGAATTGTGTTAAACAAAATACTCAGAATGGACCATGCTTCATATTCTAATAGAACAACATAACTATATACATAGCTGGAGCTAATGCTTTAGATCAGACCACATAGTGTTAGATCAGCCCAGTCAAAGTTCAGGCTTAAATCAGATTGACAATCTGTGCCATGATAGGAAAAAAGAATGTACCTGGGTGCTCTCCATGAAGTCTGCCTGAGCTATTTTTGCCAAGAAGAATGAGCAAAGTTAGTTTACAGTCTAGACATATCTTAAAACAATGTAAATATGCAGGCTTTCTGGTTCTTCATATACTAGAAAAAAAAAAAAAAAAAATGCTTGTTTGATGCTCTTAGGCTGAGTTTCTCTCTTGTATATCTAACAGTTTTTCAAAGTCCAATTTGAGGAATATTATTTAGTTTTCTAGCCAAAAAACATTCATAACAATCTCCCCTAAGGCAAAGCAAATTTATTTTGGAGTCTTGTTTTTACTAATGAAAAAGAAAAAAAAAAGAGAAAAACTTGTGAAATAGAGTCTAGGGCCATTTGACTTCAACACAGTTCAGAATATTATCTGTGACCAACATAATCACCACATACGCATCTCGAAAATACCTCACTTAGAATAATGCATTCTCGAGAGTCGTGAGGTTGAAAAAAATTGCTGTAAACTTGAAAGGCAGGAAGAAGAGGAGAACATCTCTGCCTATTTACATTTTTCTAAAATTAGGTTTTGAGTCACCAGACATTAAAGGTCTGACTTCCCAGACAAACTGCATCAACGATGAAAGGCTCTGTTTAGACAGATAAACAACACATTTTTTATGTTAGACTTGGACTTGATACAAAGACATATAAAAGACTAGGAGACACACAGTAAAGTACTCAGACATTTACTAGGTAATTTACTGGAACTTGATTGTTTCTCTTTACCAACTGTATAATCAAGCACATTGTGTGGAAACTGGTGAAGACGTCAACTTTATTGACGGTCTTAGGACAGAAGGGATAACCAATGATGTGAAAGAAATTATTGCTTAGAAACGGTTTAAGAAAAAAAAGAAAAAAAGTTTTTCCTGAAAAATTGCAGGAAAAAAAACTAAATTAGAGGTACTACCAAAGTATTACTGACAAAATGTAATTTGAATGAACCATGAGTTTTTAATTGTGTTTTTTCTGGGCACACAAACAAATGAAAGCTTGCAATCTTCCACACTTGTGATTCCTAGTTCAAGAAAAAAAGAATGGACCTGGCTCTTTGTAAATGTATCCTTAGACTGGACAAACACATGTTTTTGGAATTTTGGAGACCAAACCCTCATGTAAATGTATGAAGTGTTTGGAATAACATTTCTCTCTATGTGTGCGTCTCTCTCTTCCAGCCATGCTTGAAAAGAAAGACGAAAAAAAAAAAAAAAACACCTCCCACTCAGCCTATATTGTAGAAGTGTCTTTGATTGATGACTCTGACCTATTCTGGGAGCAGGCTGCCACATCTGCAACCTAATTACCCCATCATCACTACTTTTCTATGTGCTGCTGTGAAACACACGCACTCATACAGACATAACAGCGGGTCTCTGGTTAGTTTTTTCTTGCAAAGTTCAAAGTACAAGTTGCAGGTTGCAGTGTGAACAACTCAACTCAGACATTTGCCCTTCCTGCATGACAGAGCAGGTTATTTTCACAGCTATACCTTAGAGCGTTTTCCTGTAGAGAAAGCAGTTTCAGCCTCTGTGGGGTGTGCCATCCATTTTCTGTTTAGTCAATGGCATATCTTTATTCTGTTTATGGAAACAGTGAACACGCCTTTTTTGTCTCTGTTGCTTTGTCTGTAAAATTCCCATGTACTTCACAGATGGTTAGTCCGCTGCTCAATTTAGGTTGTTTGAAAAGCCCACAGCTGAGGCATTAAAATACTGGTTCTCTGTACAATATGGAAACATGGGTGTGAAAAAAATATATTTGACTCTGTCCTGATTAACCTGTTTTTATGTGGTTGTATAATAAAAAACACACTCAGAGCTCCAGACAAAACATCTGAATACATTAACACAGACAGAAGGTTCTGGTATGACAAAAAGGATTTTCTGTAAATGTTTAAGTAATCCATTTCTATAGCACAAAGCAGAAGTGGCCATGGTTTCAATAGGATTACACTTGGATTTTATTTTGTGGCACAGAGGTGGACATTTTCCTATATGTGTTTAAGCCGTTAGCACATAATTTCGGCAATTCAAGTGTGATGATAAGTCAATGATAAGTAAGTCATTTTCACCAGGTGTCGGTAACAATCCATACAATCCACACATATAAAGGAATCAAACAATAGACATCCAGAAATTAAGTTATGTGTAATGATGTGGAATGGCACAGGGAGAAATTATTCAACATATGAAGAAAGGGAGGTACAAAACGGCTTGGAAAGCTGAGACTTCAGCCCAAATTTCTGTTATTAGAAAGCAATCCTGCCCCTTGTCAGTGTAAATTAATATCAGCGGGTTCTGTCCCAAATGATGGCCTATAAAAAGGTTTCTCTGGTATCAAACAAGAAACATCTCATGATGGATAAAAATAAAGAGCTTTCCCAATGTATAATAATGATGGCATTGGTTACAGAAGGATTTCTAAACTTCAGAATGTTCCAGTGAGCACTGTTGAGGCCATAATCTGGAAGTGGCAAGAACATCATTTCACTATAAACCGACCACGACCAGGTGCTCCTTGCAAGATTTATGACACAGGAGTGAACATAATTATCAGAGGAGTTTTCCAAGAGCCAAATACCACTTGTGGAAAACCTCAGAAAGACCTGGAATTAGCAGGTACAATTGATAGATAATAGACAACAGATAATGCACTCAACCGCCTTTGCCTGTACACACGTTCACCATGCAAGACTCCATTGCTGAAGAAAAAGCATTTTGAAGCTCGTTTAAAGTTTGCTGCATAACATTTAGACAAGCCTTCGTAATACTGGAAGAATATTGTCTGGTCAGATGAAACCAAAATGTAATTCTTGCCATAATGCACGTCATGTTTATAGGTCAAATGGCATTCAACATCATCCAAAAGAAACCATACCAACAGTGAAGTTTGAAGGTGGGAACATCAGGGAATGGGGATGTTTTACAGCATATGGTACTTGCAAACTTAAAATAATTTAAAGGCACACTATGCAACATTTTTCAGTTAATTAATGTGTTTCTTATTGTTTTGGATGATTAAATGAGTCATTTCAGGTTGAACAAAGGTATTCTCGGCCGCCCTGGTGGTCTGTGGGGGAAATACGGCACTTGCAATTGCAGG
>NW_015151167.1:73105-87668 GCF_000732505.1 Cyprinodon variegatus | reverse complement strand
GCGCCAGCTGCGTCCAGTGTGAACGCAGCATAGTCATTCGTTGCGTTCGCCTGTCTGCTAAGCTCAAAACAACCGCGCCTGGCTTGACGGAGAAACCAGGAGAACAGCTGTGCATATTTACGACAGTGCACTTTTGCTTTCGCCCTCTGGGGGAGCCTCGCTGGAAAATCAACCGGTTGCATAGTGTACCTTTAAGAAAGGATGAATGGAAATATGAATAGAGACATTCTTGATAAAAATCTGCTGCCATCTAAAATGTTGATGAAGATGAAGCCTGAGTGAACATTTCAGCAACACAAGCAACGAAACTCTCAATTGGTGTCAGAGGATGAAAATAAAGCTGCTAGAATGGTCCAGCCAAGCCCAGCCATTCATAGCAGAGGCCCACGAAACCTTCAAGATTTGAAGACTGTTTGTGGGGAAGAATGGGCCAAAATTACACCTGAGCAATGCATGCAACATTTTTTTCCATACAGGAGGCATCTTGAAGCCTTCATTGCCAACAAAACCTTTTTTACAATGTATTATATAAATGTCAGTAAGTGTGTTAAAATTTTCCGTGTGCCATTCCACATTATTACACATAATTTCTGGAAATCTGTGGTTTGATTTCTTTTGTATGTGTGGATTGAATGGATTGTTACTGACATCTGATTAAAATGTCATGTCAATAGCACCCCATGAAATATATTGAGTGGGATGTTCAACACTTATTCTACTTGCTGTATATAGCATTTGGCTGTTTAAGCTTATTACACTTATAATGAGTAATAACTATCATGATCTTCCTCTGATAATCTTCAGTTAATCAGATTAAACAGCTTTCTGTTATTCTGTGTTGTATTTAAATGGCCGTTTTCTGTCATCTGATCCTCCGTTTACCTCCCATTGCCATCTCTGGTTTTCCTTAGTATATATTTTCATTAAAATCGATTATTTCAAGATGCTTCTGCTGAGGTGCTGTTCTTGTGTTAGTCCTTCACTATCACAAGCTTTGCCAATGTTATTTTAGAAATAAATCTTCACATCATTGTGATGTAGTCTATCTGCACCATTCTGGTGTTACCTCGAAAAGCACATTTCAGTGGAAAGCAAGGTTTTTTATTTTGAGCTGTTTGTAGTTTCTGTAATGTGCATCCTGAGGCTCCTGACCACAGAGACAATGTTAGTGAGACAAAGCAAGATATTTTTTTAGATATATAATTGTCTAATCTTGAACATCTTTTCAGCACTACCAAGGTTTTACCCATTTTAGTAACTCATTTATAACAATGCTTTTGCCATAGAAAATCACTACCCAGCACAACCACAATATATTGAACTTGGTCTATCGCTGTATTCTTCAAAGCAAGGTTAATGTAGAGTCTTTATTAAACTAATATTAGTAGCCCAATAAAATGCATCTGTTCTTGTTACATTCAAGAAGAGTTTGCTTTTCATTACTTAGAGTATTTGTTTTAATCTCCTGGCCAGGCAAAGTTTATAATAAAGATTTTTCATAAAATCTTTGAACAAAATTAATTCTTGCATTTTAGGTCCATAATGTTTTTCATTGTTAAGCTCCTATTTCCATCTGTTTTCAGTGCAGAAAGTACCTACTCTCCAATACTGTTAGCTCAAAATAAAAATACATCTAAACTGTGCTACATAGTACTGAAAGGGAATTTAGAGAAACAGGGAGTCACATGGTATTCTTGTAAGTCAGGACAGGTTGTCAAACTTAGGTCAGTTGGGTTTTCCCTAAAACAGGCATTGGTATCATTCCAATACACAACTCTTTTCCCATTTGACCGCATCCTACCTTATTGAAGTCACACAGTCACCATCTATTATTCATTTTACCCAACAAATCCATTTAAATACATCAAGAAAACCAGTGAACTTCCCCAACAGACTGAACTGCATTAAGCCAGCAGGCAAAACAAACAGGGTGAATCTGTCTGCCTTGGCGCTCTTGTGCAATCGTTAGACATGGATGTGTGACTGCACACGCTAATGCATATGTAAATTGACACACGCTCTCATGCTTTACCACTCACAGTTCATGGCTTATATTTTTTACAATAAAAACTGAATGTGAGCGCTGTCTTATTACCAAAATCGCTCTCAGTTGATTTCATTATAATTAAACTAGTCAACCAGCTGTGCATAACTAACTCTTAACGCTGCACATCTGCTCCTTAGCTAAGGAGGACACTTCATGGAAGGTGAAGCTAAACAAAACGTCTAATTTGTACTAAATTCACATAGATAAAGATGTGCAATAATACTAGTAAACCCTACAACTTACCTCAACCTTGTCTCTGTGTCAGTCAACTGCACACCTTTCCTGCAAGAAATTGAATAAAGAGAATATAAAGAGTATCATCAAACCATAGTTTGCCCTTACCTGCCAAAATCAGCTGATTAGTTTTACTTCTTTTTATTGTAAAAACAATAACAACCAAATCTCCTCCTTTAAAATCAAACCAGATTTCCACTGGGAGACCAGAAGATCCATTGTCCTGTGTATTGTGTTTAATCTAAACTGTACTATAATTGTTGTCTGCACTAGAGCTAAATCGTAAACAAACATGACTCTTAGCTCTTTCTATTAAAGTCGATTTTTAAAACGTTTTATGTTATTGGAGATTTACTATAGTAATCAATAGCAAGACTTCTAAAAGCACTACACTAACACAACTATTTTGGGAATATATTCTATATTCTATTTTAAGTGCATGTGTAAAAGGTGGAAATAATGCTCAAATAGAAATTGTGATATTTATTGCTTTCGACAAATTCCCCTATAATCCATATATAATTCCTACAATATTCACTGTAGTAATCAATCTAATTAAGGCTCTTTTCATTTCTTTTTTTAAGAAATCATGTCATATTCAAATAAAGCAACTGGGTCTGTCTCACCCATATCTACAGAGCAATAATTAAAAGGCTTTCTAAAAAAACAGGAGAAATTATAGTTTATTCTGTTTTCACATTTAATTAATCTTCTCTACATTCATTTCTAAAGAAAAAAAAGTTTCATTTATTTTATGGATTTTGAAAGATTTTTTCCAGGAGGTGCCATTATTTGTAAAAGGTGCTTTCTTGAAACTTTTATATTTTTCCAATCTATTAGATGGATTTTCTTTCACAAAACTGACACCCATTCATACAACAAATAAAAATATTCCCAAATAAATGAGTTTTGCCAAATAAATTGTATACAAATGACTTTTATAAATTTCCACTGCAACATTGTTTAACTATTGCAACTAGAAATATATGCAAAGACATGGTATGGCCAGCTAAAATCACATCACTGCAATTATGATGGGTTTTTTTTGTGACTGTCAAGCAGAGCTTTTAGTTTTTGGCATCTGATCCACATAATCTATCACTCGTTTAAGCACTGTTGACCCATCACACCCCTCTCTGGCAATGTGGCATGCCCAGACAAACCAGAAACAATCAACCCAAGAAGCCTTAAGCTTTGACTCAGCCTCTGAGATTCCCAGGTGAGATTTAACAGACCATCTGAAAATTGCCCAAGAACAATGGATGCAATTCCCTTAACAAGGAGTCCATAGAATCCTCTCACCCCAGCACACCTCCAGAGGTACCATGTCTGTGCCAACTGCAAGTCAGGGTTTTTAATCAGGAAGACAGAGAAAAGCAGGACAATAAATTGCCAAATATATAGAGGACTGAGCAACATTTCTTGGACAAGAGGCCCTTATTATTTTTTTGGACTATCTTTGCTCGGATTGCTTTTTTGATCTATTGTAGCTAGGGTTCTTCACAGGACTTTATTCTAATTACATAACATCTAATCTGCAGTTAATGAGAGTGACATATTCAATAATTTGGAGAGGATGCATGTGTTGGATGAAAAGAAGCTGTGCTTTCATCTCCAAGATCTACTGTAGATTACTGCATCTTATTAGTGTAGCTCTCTGAGCCAAATAACTGTTTATTAAACTAAAGCTGTAATCTTCTTCCAGAATGACGTGTATGTAAGTGTTTCATTACATGGGATTTGGTCTCCTAAGATGTTTTATGAAGCACCATGTGCAGTGAAAAAGGTCATTCAAGTTAACACTGAGTTTAGTATGAAAAACGAATCTTTTCTTTTTATTTAATCTAAATTAATTTGTTTTCTGAACTTTTCTTTTTTAATTGAGCATTTTGTTTCTGTGTTTAGTACTGCAAAAAAAATAAATAAAAGTTTTGGTAAGTGTTTTGTCTAGACTTGTTCAATACAGTGACTGGGTATTTATAACAGACCCATGATGTCTATTTCAGTCGACCAGCATAGGAAGAGGCTGCACCTCAGCTGAGCTCTGTGTGTTTCCCAGACATGGTAACCTTGTGCAGTTTACTGGTCAAAAGCTGTTTTCCATCTTGTTTTTGCAGAGCTTGTAATTACATTCTTAGTCAAGAGTGCCAAGAAGAACCTCCTGTCATTGGACTAACTGGAAAGACATCCGATAGAGAAGTGGGAACGCAAAAGTCCTTCTTTCTAAAAAGCCGACTGAATTACAATATGATTTGCTTTGGCTAAGCAGAACCACCAGACACATTTTCCCTGTTCCTCAGAACTGCAGAGGCCAAGGTCCATTATTCCCCCTCTGAGCAGCAACCGACCACCAAGGCTCAAAGCTATCCTTCACCGATAAGAAAACCTTTATTCTTAGCTATGTCTGAGTAGATATTAAGTTTCAATAGGTATAAATGCTGTTTATTTGCTCCGGAAGGTGTTTGCTTGAGCTTCTCTTGGAAGTTGTAAACACCTTCAAGGCTGGTCAACCATACTGTAGGTAATTATCTTATATTCTCCTCTCTTTCTAACCAACCTCACCTTGTATTTTCCTTATTTTTGGACCTCGTGTTGGCTGACCACACCTAGCCGCACTAGCCAGAGTATAGGAGGTAGGCACCCTGGTCTACAGAGCTCTATTAGTGCCAGATCACAAATTAATTTCAATGCTGTTTGATTCATATTTGCTGGTTTAAAGCCTAATCATTAATTGCTTGATTAACCAAACCTTAATTGATAGCTTACATTTCCTATGAACCTTCCCAGCTTAATCAATTAGCAGAATCTTCCCTACATTTTTTTCTCTTATCTAGTTTGCTGTGTTCTATTAGGATATTAAACCGAATAATTGCCTGCAACAGGGAATTTTTTGTATAAAATTTTTTTCATACAAGCGGGGGTTGTTTGTGGCTATTTTAAATCTTTGATAGGTTGACCCTAGGTTAAAATTACTCATTTAGAGCTTACTTATATTGGTGACATTAAATTGTTAATATTAACTAGGGGTAAATTCAAAGGTTTACAGCTGGTTTAAACTAACTTTAACTGTTGATTGATCATCCCAATTGTTGATTATAATCATTTGAGGCTGAAAGCTCTTAATCACAATAATCAAAAACATGTTTTTGAGATTATGATCAGACTTTATTAATAATTATAATCTCCAATTATGAATATTATTACAATTCGTTAAGTGCAATTGCATTACAATTTAAAAACTAAAAACTATTTGGATTTCACTGGATTTAATATGGAAAGGTTTAATAAAGTAATTCAAAGTGTTCATGTGAACTGAAAGGGTTAGATGTTTTTGAACACTTTAGGAAACAAATCTGAAAAACTGTGTCTGACATTTGTATTCAGTTAGTATTTTGTAGAGCCACCTTTTCACTGTCACTTCAGCTAGTTGTTTTTTTTTTTTAGGTTAGTCTGGACAAGCTCTGTCCATTCCTCCATACAAACTAGCCTGAACTCTGTCAGAATGCATGGGTGGTGGTGTTAGAACCTCAGTATCTAAGCCTTTCTACAGATTCTTGACTAGGCTATTATAACACATTATTACCCAGTGAAGAAAGGCGTTGATTTTAACCTTTCCGCTGTAGCTGAATGGTGAATATTATTCCCATTCCCAACCTTTTTTTACCGTAGCCTCTCAAAGGTTTTCTTAAAGGTTTAGTCAGTATTTAGGTTTTATCAAGCTTTTCATCAAGTGTAACTAGCTGTCCTTTCCTTGCTGAAGAAACAATCCCACAACAGGATTCAGCCACCACCATGTTTCTCATGAATGATGGTGTATTCACTGTTAATCTTCAGTCAAACATGAGTGACACAAGACTAACACTTGACAAAAGTAAAGTTTTCTTTTATGTTGACCAAAGAATCTCTTTCATACATTTTGTCTCCTATTTTGATTTGGAAAATTAGAAATGTAATATCCCGCAGTATAAACAAAGCTTTCTTGGACTGGAGGCATTTATTTTTCCTGCCTTTCTTTATATAAAGACACAAAGGATAATTAAGAATTTAGATAAAATGGTGGTTGTATAAAAAGAAAGATTTTTGTTTGTAAGAAATATATAAAATAAATTGTCTTTTTGTATCACAATTCTTTGTAACTAACTATGCCTGCATGATACTGGTGGTCTCCTCTGGTGTCTGGGGGGTTCCTGTTCCCAGTTGGTGCTCTATTGGTGTGAACAAGGGAACCAGTTATTTTTGCAGGTGTCAGCACGTCCTGGCACCTTGACACGATGCTCCTATCCCCAACATACCAAAAACACACATCAGAGGGGTAACAAGGGGTGTAAAGTGTCATACTCAACAACTGGGATGGGTTGAGCGCGGCCTTGATGGCCAACCTGCTGGTCACAGGACAAACTGCCATCTTGTGAACAACCTTCCTACCCAACAGTGGGGTATTCTTTTTTCCAATGACTCACGAGTATTTGTTTTCCAATCATGAAGGCCAGAATGACTCACCTAATTTCAGAGGGAGAGAGGCCTGAGATCCTGAGCTCTGCTGTAAAGCCAGCATTAACAACTTTGCAGCAATGAGATGGTGTTTCTTCATGATTTCAAAATAAAACTTCTGAAATTATTTTCAAACAATATATACATTGACTCAATTTGTCATGTTTGGTTTTAGGTTCCTAACCCACATGCAGAAACACTCGGAAACAGGAGAAAAAGTTCAAAGGTTTATTGAAACAACACAGTTGAATAAAGAACAGATCCAAGGGGTTTATCAGATCCAGGACTGGTCACGACTGGGTTCACTGCAGAGGGGGACAGAGTGGTTAGCTGAAGTCCAGGTAATTTACAGAGTTAGAGAGTGCAGGTCTGTACCTGATCTGGAGTTTGAGCAGAGCGGAAGAGAGGGGTAACCAGGAGGGTCCAGAGGCTGTCGGCAGGCTGAGGGCTTGGCGGAGGCAGAGCTTGGTTTGAGAGTTTGCAGGCAACAGGCAGGTCTTTGACAGGTTTGATTCTCCAGGGTCTTCAGAGATCAGACTGACAGATTTCCAACAGAGAAACTCTTCAAGGTTTCAGGTTTCAGGCAGGTTCAACCTGGGAAGCAGAGAGGACAAAACAGATTAGGGTCTGGTTCAGGTTTTCTGGGAGTCAGAGATTCAGACAGGCAGGTTGGCTCAGGTTTGCTAACAATAACTGGCAAACACTCTGGCGCCGGAGTGTAGCTCTCCGCCTCCTTAAGTACTGGTCTCCTGATCAGCAAACGAGCCGCAGGTGGTGCAGTCAGCTCCAGCTCCAGGAGACCTAGAACGCCCTCTGGTGGAGAAAAGTGGACAGACCTCTAGATCCCAACACAATTCACCTGCCTACTGGACCTTAACTGTTGCAAAGAATCCGACATTAGCTCTTAGAGCATGACGCAGATCTTGGAATCAGTCACTTTTGAAAGGGTGTAAAAAAATTGGTATTTTGTTAGCAATAGTCAAGTATTGTCTTGATCAATACATACTCAGAAAAATGCTAATAACATAACATCAAAAATGAAAGTTTAGAATCATTGCTTAGCTCAGCAGTTAGTAGTTTGTAAATACATAGGGGGCTGTTCACTCAGTTGGCCATGCCATGTTGCACCACTATTTTTGATCACTGTAGCTTAAACTGAACAAACTTGTCAGCCTTTCAGATTTTTACCTGTATCTAGAAGCATGTTATTGGTGACATAGGAGTTTAAAACAAGCAAAAAAAAAAAGTTTTTTTTTTCCATACATAGACCTAAATTCAATTAAGGTGAATTTAAAAAAATTAGATTATAGGAGGGTCAGTCTAGAAGACATACAATTGTATAATTTTAGTCAAATCAACTTTCATAATCAAACTTAACTTAAGGTGCTGATCACTATATGTAAGAATTGTCAGGACCTCAGGAGTCGTAAAACAATTTCATTGTTGTTTTGAATTTATATTGAGATTTTGTTGAGACTTCATAATGAAAAATATACACATGGAGGAATAAAAAACATAGAAAAGAAAGATATCATTCTCCTAGCAATGTCTTGTAAAAATAAAAGAGTGTCCTTAAAGGATGCATATTATTCTTTTAGAGGAACTGAGCCTTCAAAGAGCCTTTTTCTGTTACTCTATGAGGATCCCACTGAATGGCTCCCCAAAAATCTTAAAGGTAATTCCTGTAAGATTAAAACACAAGATTCTGATTTAAAAGACCATCCATATCTCTCCAAAAACACCAGAATCTGTCAGGAGTACTTTCGGTCAATCCCTTCTCAAGAAAAACTGGTCATGTGGAACATTAAATGTCTTGTGCTTGTAATTTTACATCACTGAAATGCTCTCCGTAATTAGATAAGTTCAAAAGAGTTATTATTAAATTATGTTAAAATCTTCCTAAACATTGTGACAGTTGTATCCCACATGCTGCAGGACAATTAATCATTCATCAGTTTATATTTTGAACCCATTTACTTAAACCATTGCATGTCAGAATACTTTCCTTGCAGTCAACTATCAAACATATATGAAGAGTTTAAAATAGCTGGAATCAGATGCTCAAGTCAGTACAAAATGTTCTGCTGGCAAGTAGGTCATGGTTAAAATAAAAAAATAAAAACTCTCATAGCAAACAGATTATGTTGTACCTGAGGAAGTCAGTTAGGAAATGACCACAGTAAGAATGGTACAAAGGAATGAACAACCAGCAATTTAATACTTCACTGGATTTGAAAGAATGACATATCAACATGTGAATTTTAAAGCCATTTTAAGGCCTCTTTACCTTGTGAAATATCAGTATAAATTGCCTGTATACAGCCGGTGAAATAAGTATTGACCATGTCACCGTTTTTCTCAGTCAATATATGTCTAGAGGTGCTATTGACATGACATTTTCAACAGATGTTGCCAATGTTCCATGCAAATCACACAAAAACAAATTAAACCATAGATGACCAGAAATTAAGTTATTTATAATAAAGTGAAATGACACAGGGAAAAAGTATTAAACACACTTACTGAAATGTATTTAATACTTCGTAAAAAGCCTTTGTTGATAATGACAGCTTCAAGACGCTTCTTGTATGAAGAAATTAGTCACATGCATTGCTTAGGGGTAATTATGGCTCATTCTTCCACATAAGCAGTCTTCAAATCTTGAAGGTTTTGAGGGGCTCTTTTATGAACTCTTATCTTTAGGGCCCTGTCACATCTTGCCTATTTAGACAGCGTATGCCTGATGTCCCACAATCTTCTAAAATGCTGGCATACACTGAACTTTATATGTATTTTTTTCAATTTTGGGCATATACAAGCGTATTCATAACAGTCCAGAACTTATACCCAACGACAACCTTACTTATGCATAACGGACAGAAGCATAATGCGGCATCAGTTGATCATCATCGCTGCTCCTGCTATCTGCTAGGAAGTTTGTTGGTCGTGGGCGTGAACGCATTGAGGTCCATCACACTAACCTTCATGCTCACCCTATGATGGATATGAAGTCTGGAGGAAGTTTCTCATAGGTTTTTGATAACCTAGACGCCACGACTTATGAGTAACTTATACTTAACGTATGTCAATGGTCAGATAACTTACCTGTCGGGAATACGTCGGGACATTTTTCAGCATGCTTAAAATTTTTCAACATACCGGAGTATGTCAACGATAATAAATCCAATTGCATGTTTTTAAAAAATTCAAAACACATCTCCAAGCAAAGCTCAGGCCAATTAATAAAATATTTTCTGTTTATCCAAACCAAAATCTAGTCTGCAGTTATTACAAATAGTAAAGGTCCCTACAATCTGAAAGAGCCTGAAGTCATTAAAACATGTCTTGAATGCTCAAAAGCAACATCTAAAAACTTTGAGAATTCCTGTTGAGAGGTCTGGTTATTCATTCTGTTTTTGTTCTTTCAAATCCCACTGAAATATTCAAGGTGAGGTTTGGTTAACTGTAATTTATTATATATCTGTATTGCTTACAGACATATAACTACATATGCATCTGCTTTGAAAACCTGATCTCTCCTGTCCTCCATCTGGTGATTAACCCCCTCTCTTCAATTTGGTAAAGAATTAAAACATCCCTGTGTGATAGAAAAAAACTAAAAAATGCACTCAGGCATACATTCATTCTCGCAGTGACTCACACACCAAACGAAGCAGTCTCTGTCTTAATCGTTTTCACTCATTTGTATGCATGCAACTGTTCAAGCTCTCGATTTGGGGAATAAGAGAGAGAGTTCGTGTGTGTATGTGGGTCTGAGATAGATTGTGTCACTTCGAGTGCCGGGGTTTCCCTCCAGGCATAATATAAACCAGGACTTTTGTTTGAAATTCAGCAAGCAAATCCTCTTCTGCAATGGGTGCTTTGTTTACTTTGTATTTTGGATAAAAGTTGAGAGAAAAAGCACAGACACTTCACAGTCCCAAAAATCTTTTCAAATGTTGCCTGTAGGATATCAAATCATGAGTGTGGCACTGATTTCCAGAACAGTTTCTGCATCAAGGTACAATACAGAATATTTCGATTAAAGGATTCTAGCATTGATCCTAGAGCTGAAACTAGTTAACAAAATCTGTTTCAGTCAGGGCTTTGAGCCTTTAATCTGATGATGACCAATAATATATAAAATGTACCTCAAGCTAACAGGTCGAAGCCTTCCTCAGATATGTTTCATATTTTTATCTTTTGTTAATAGCTACAGAGTGGAAGAAGAAAAGCTAAGCATAAAGGTTTTACAAAATAAGAATTAGAAGCAAGGCATTGTCAGGTTGAGTGGAGGTTTGAAGGACCCCAATGCAGAGACTGAAGCTGAGGTGGTTAGCTGAGTTAATAACAAAAGGTAGTAACTGAGGTAAAATCCAAAAAAATACCAAAATACAGAAAACGTCAGAAAATGTCAGAAAAACTCTCATGAAGGGCAAAGAAATGATGACGAACCAACCAGCAGTGACTGAACAGGGGGTGTATATGTGGGAGACAAAAACAAAGGCCATGTTAATCAGCAGACTGGGAGCAGGTGTGAACAGAGGAATCAAGAAGGGAGCTAGGAAAAAAAGACTGACACAATAGGGCAACAAACAAGAATACCTAAGAACTCAAATACATCCAGAAAACACCACAAAATAGGAATTAATCCAATAAAAATAGAAAGCAGAAAAACATGAAACATCTGAAACTGAAAACTCAAAAAGAAAACTTAAATACACAGAATCATGACAGACATGAGTTTGGCACCACTGACGGGGAGCTGTCCTGAGATTATGGTATATGTGAACTAAATGTATTTTGTTTGGACTAGGCTTACCATTACTATGATAAAGGTCTGGTTGGCAGTGGGAAACATTAATAGTGTCCACATTTGCTGTCCCCAAATAAAGAAACAGGTTTGGGATGTTGGGTTTAATCTTGCAAAATAAACCAACAAATAGAACAACAAAAATAAGACATGAGCTCAAGGAGCATCTGGGATATTAGAGGAAAAGTGGAGGAAATTGGATACGGGACAGTAGTTCTTTTCAGTGTACCTTTTTCAGTGAAACTAAGTCATGTAACTCCATTTTTTTCCCTTTACAGTTAAAATCAGCAGAAGAGGAAAAGGCTTTGAAATGCAAACATTGTTTCCATACCTGGTAGACAGGAACAGCAAAGCAGAATAGCTTTAAACATTTTATATCATCAGTAGTCTTCAGTTTTAAAACAGATGTCATTGTAGCTGCTGTCAAGGGCAGCTCTATTAAATTTTACCTCATGTTTCTAGTTCAGGTAAATTATTGATGAATCTAAAGGTGTTAAAATTGTATATGTGGAAAAAATATTTTTGGGATTTTCATTTGTTGATGAAGACCTTGTAAAAAAGGGGAACATAAAGGTTTCTGTTCCATTTTGTTGAATCTTGCACATTGTTGTTATGGGAACATTGTTCTGTTGCATTGGAAGAGAGAGACAAACACACTTTCTGCAAGCTGTCTGTAAGAGCTTAAAAAAGACGTCAAGATATCCATAAGTTTATAAAGTGAGAACCGAACATCATCCAAGATCAACCCCCTTGAGTGAACAGGGTTTGCATTTATTTTCCCTTTTATTTGCTCCATGCTTATTTATGTGACTGTTTGTGCAACAAGCTAATTAAGACAATGTCTGATACTGGACAGCATTGCCCTTTATTTCCTCATTTGGAATGGATATTTCGTTTGTTGTTTTGCACAAGACTGTCAGGACGCAAGGGTTATTTCATATTTTTGTGTTTGCGTCAGTTCTGACAGCAATGCTGGTACAAATAACCAGGTTAGGACATAGTGAAGACCTTTTTTTAAATAAATGCCAGTAAAGTGAACAATAGAGTGACCCTTAGATGATTAAATGCCATATTTTACTGCCCATGAAATTCCACTGTGGTCTTAATTTATCCTTTACTTTAAGATCCTTTAATCTATTAATCCTTTAATCTATTAATCCTTTAATCTATTAATTAAAACACAGAAATTATTACCTACAGGACTAAATAACATTAATTGTTTTGTGATATTCGACTCGACATAAAACTTTGTCTGCAAGTCTTTTGCTTTCTTTCCAATTATATCTGAAGAGTAACAGAGACTAATCAGAAAATAGCTTAGATTATTTTTATATTTATTTTAGCTTTGCACATAATGGTAAACAGAGCAGAGACATGCTAAGAAACCTCTAAGAGACCTCATAGAAACAGATGTGGGTATAGAGCAAAAGAGAACTTGGCTGTTATTTGGTTTCTGGGCACACCGAATTGTAGTTGGCCCAGATAAATAAACCAAATAGAATTTAGTGGAAATGAGTCATATGTATGCTGTTACAGGAGTTTGTTGAGAGCTTTTATTAAATTTCAGGCTATGCCAATTCTAGTGAAAATAATAGTTGCACAATGCAAGTTTTTAGTAAAGAGATAAGGTGGCTTCTGTTGCCAATGTTGTTCAACAAAGGTTGCAAACAAAGATTTAAGATATGCCTCTGATTAGAATTTTTATGTCATGCTTTCTCAGTTTGTTGATGTAGTGGTGATTTAAATCTGAACGACAGTCTTTTATATCCAGGGTCTCTTTCATCCTCAGTATGAGAAGATGTTGGTTGTCGTTTCATGCAGCCACACTTGTCCACTTCAGCTCATTTGACGGAAGCCCGATCACTGCTGTCAGGAACCGTGACAACAGAAACGTCTTTCAACGTGTGTTGAAAAATAAAGGCTGTGAGGGGAAGTTTGCCTGCTCATTTAAAAAGGGGATTTTGAATGTACAAATCTGTCTGACCTATAATCAGACCACACAGACTGATCACTCACAAACAAAACCACTCATCATAAACAAAGAACCGACATTTGAGGCCAGCACTAGATTACAGCATGCAGAGATCAGCCATTAAAAAGAAACCATTTACACAAATAGGCTTTAGATTTAAAATATAGAATAATGTTGCTCAGAACTGACCTAAACAATTACTGGTTGATGTCATATTACCTCCACCTTTAGTTAAAGAAAGAAATAATGCTGTTCAGGATAAAAGCCATTTTAAACAGGTATCACTTTACTTCATCTCTGCCAAAGGCTTTGCGGTTCAAAATAGGGCCTTATGAAGCCTTTTTTTCCTGCTCATAAACGTATGTTTTGATCACAAAAATACTGCATGATTGACTTTCTACAGTATGTAAAGGTATAATGGAGGATATTTGCGAATATTTGTCCTCTCCACTTAAAAAAAATGCATGTACACAATCTTATACCCACTCCCAAGAAGGAACGCCTATTAAACCCTTGCGAGAGCATGCACAAGCCCATTTCTCCTCGTGCATGCTCTAATTAAAAGTTGCTGTTTGCATCGCTCATACAAGCTTACTTTCGAAAAGAAGATTTGCAATGTTTCCACTATGTCAGACTAACCACCGGTAAGTGAAAATAAGGGAAAAGCCATTGGGTGGCCCTACATAAATATATCAACAGAATGATTGTAAATTTGGAGGAGACCTTATTTTGATGAGCCACCCAGAAAAAGAACATCCTCCACTGTACCTTTAAATTCCTTCATTTCATAAAAACAGCCCTGTGATGGGTCTGGATTCAACTATTTCATTCTTTCGTTTTTGAGTTGATAGTGGTACCTATTGCCATAAACTAAATATATTGTATGATTTAGCTCAAATGCTAACTTTAGACTAAAAAGGTTAGATTTTATTCCCTGGGGAAGGTAACATTTTATTAGGTAGCCTGGCTTAAAGACAGTTTGAAGTATGATCTCTATGCTGATAGC
>NW_015151167.1:70564-73035 GCF_000732505.1 Cyprinodon variegatus | reverse complement strand
GGTGTGAGTATGTGCGACAGTGGTTGTTTGTCCTGTTTTTCTGTGTTGCCCTGCGATGGACTGGCGACCTGTCCAGGGTGTACCCATTGATAGAGATAGGCACCAGCACCCCTCTTTGGATTAAGCATGTTAGAAGATGGATGGATGGATTGAAGATGGATGGACACCCAGTTTCAGATCAAAGCTTCAGATCAAAAGTAGGTTGATTGTCTGTCAAGCTCCACTGAACTCCAGGTGACATCAGTGACAAAACTAAAAGCTAAAATGAACCTGATCCTCTGATGAAGTTGATCTATGTCTGACAAGTCTCTTGATTGATTCTACTTGCCTTCAGCCTTAGAACATACATTATTTTAGTATTTTTTTTTAATCTACAGTACATTGTGCATGCAATCATTGCTAGTGTCATCAATAATTGGTTCAAAGAGGTTTATTCGGTTCAGTCGGCTCTTGCTTTTTCCTCTGTGGATGGCATCATTGGATGTGCTGGTAAACTCACTGAGGATGTAGCTGCAAAACAAACATACAGAAAAGAACATGACAGGTTCTTTGAGCAGTCTGACCTATTTCTAACTTCAGCTTCACCTTTACCCGCTCCTGTTTTACAGGTGAGTTACAGAACTATATTTAGACACTAGATGTATTATTGGAACAATGCATCTTATGTCTAAATAGGTTACATACCACCTCAAATGAGTCATTTCTTTCTTATATACTGTGTTAACACTGATACCATCATGCGCATTACTAATTTGAGGAGCCAATTAGACAAATCTACCGTTCTCTTCATCTAAACCTTTTTGTATTATGCATGGGTTCACCCTATGTTTTGTAAAGTCTGCAGCCCTCATCCTGTGAAAATACAGGCTGAAAGTAATGTGTACAATGGTGTAAGTGCTATCTTTAATTTTTGGGACTCCTTGGTATTATACTGCTGCACTGAGCCGGTGGTAAAGCCTCCAACCCCCCACCTTTTTGTGCCCTCAGTGTTTGTCTCTGTGGAGTCTCTTTGCTCTGATTTTAAGTGATGTGTTTCCTAGGAATCAATACATTCCCTCCAAAAGCTTATCCAGTGTTGGCAACTGGCCTTGACTGAAAATGTTCAGCTGTCTTTGCCTTTCTTTCCTCTCTTCATCTTTTTTTTCACCGTTGGAATATGTGCTAAGGCTTCACACAGCATTACGGACTGATTATACTAGCTATATACTTGCCTCATTACAGTCAATAAAGAGCTCAAACAGGGCAATAAACCTATATCACAAGGAAGTTAGTGAAGATGATTTACCCCTTATTACTCCTTCTCTGCTTGATAACTTATGGCCATTGAACTGGACTGCATAGGGATTTTTTCTGGCAGTAAACCACAAACTAAATTGGCATATGTTAATCCCTCTGACAGTCAAACAGACTTCTACAAGTTGTCATGACAGCTAAAAAAAAAAAGTGGTTAACCGTACCTCTTTAGCCCTGTATCATTAACAGCTGGTGGGATCAGCACTCCAGACATTTAATAGACACTTGAAATAATCCATTCTTTCTGTGGTGCTGCTGGACCAATACATCGTCAGTGATGTATTATGGGTTCAGAGGGGTTTTTTTAGCAGTCAGACCCCTAACCAAGTTGACCCAGCTGAACTTGACCAAGGAGAGGCTAATCTACACACTCCTCTTTGTTTTAAAAATATAAATATAAAAAATATAACCGCGAATGTCTGGGGGACAGTGATTCACCTACATGTTATGAATGCTGGCGTACCATAAAAAATAAATGATGCACAGTTTAGTCTGTGCCTAATTCGTTGCCGATAGGAAGACTAGGAAGACGTTACTTGGATATTACAAAGTCGAATATCTTAGGAACGGCTACAAATGACACAAAACTAATATGGGTGAGTAGAACATGATGTAATAACGTAAAATCAAGGGGCCAATTTAAAAAAAAAAAGGTGTTCCCCTTTAACACAGGTTTTAGAAATAAAATACTTTATTTTAGCCTAAACACATATTCACCATTCAGACAGTTTAGATGTATTTTTTCCTTAAAAAAATATTATGTACCTAGGTGTTACTTTATTGTATGTCTCGTACCATGTCTGTTGGTTGTGCGGTTCTTTTTACATCTCTTTGCAGGTGATGAAGCAGACTGAAAATGTTTTAGCATTATCTCCTATCTGCATTATCTCCTTTCTATCTCCTCTTTCTTTCATCTTTTCTCCTTTTTTTCAGTTTTTTCTTCTGTTCTATTTACATCTCAGTGTCCATATAATCTGTAAAACTCCCTGCATAATTATAATGAAGCAATTTATATGCATGAAACAAGCGGAACACTATGGCAATAGCCGTACTGCTCCACTTGTGAAAGTAAAATCTGTTGGGCTCTTTTTAGGATCAAGACAATTATTCTTATTGCCACATTGCCAGACAGGACACTGTTACAAAAAAAAAAGGAAAAAAAAGTATATATATATATA
>NW_015151167.1:47116-70430 GCF_000732505.1 Cyprinodon variegatus | reverse complement strand
TTACTTGAGTAAAGAAGTTTAATCAGTACTTTTACTTTTATACTTTAAGTAAATTTACAAGCCTGTACTTTGTTACTTTTACTTTTACTTGAGTAAAGAAGTTTAATCAGTACTTCCACTTTTACCAGAGTATTTTTTAACACAAGTATCTGTACTTTTACTCAAGTACGGAAAGTGAGTACTTTTGCCATCTCTGTATATATATATATATATATATATATATATTAGTTGTGAACATAAACTTTTTCTTCATCAGTTGAGGTTGAGAATAAACCCATAGAAGCAGAGGGGTTCATGGCAGAGGTGTAAGCTGAGGCTTGTTAACACAAACACTGTTAAGACATTATTGTGACAATTTTCTTATCATACAAACTAACACAATAAAGTCATCATTTTACTTTTTAATGTTTTGGAAATATATAATATTGTGGATAATTCTTGTTCAAAGAGAAGGTACATAGAGGAAGAGGTTCTGATGCAGAGAAATATGATTCATGTTCATGTGATGAATATTCAATTTGCTTATGATGATTAAATTTAGGAAAAACACACTGTGATCCATGAGGTAGTTTGATAGTAACAAGGAGTGTTAATATTGCTGAAATGCAATCAGGATCACTGTTCATGATATTTTTAATTACATGGAATTAAAACACAAAACAATACCTCAAGTCAAGGGTGACCCCTTATTTTATTGTCTGCATAAATCTTTAACATAGCTTCAAATCAAAGTGTAAGGTCACCTCACATTTCTTGCTTAGCCTTTTTTGTCAGCTTTACTAGCATCTGTTGTTTGTTTAGATCTAAGTCATGACAGCAAATCAGCCCCAGCTGCACTTACAAATGTTCCAGTCCAAACATGATAGCACAATTGGCTCAAAGAATACTGTTTCACCTTGGACTAAATAATGACAAACTTAGAAGCCTTCTTTTTAAGAAGAGGGTATGTAAAAGTTGTTTATAATGCACAAACCTATGCACATTTGTCATGTTGGTCTTATAAAAGATGATGTCCACCACTCACCACCACCAGAGATGATATGTGTGTATAAATTTATCTAACTTAAACAAAACTTGATGTTTTATGGACAACATCTAAATAATATGAAGAAATACTGATACAAAGAAATGACATTTAAAGTGAACGTGGAGGTACTTTGGCTGAACTCTGCTGGCTATCAAGTTTTATTAATGGGAGCATTGGCTGATTAAATGCTATTAATGCTGTAAAGTCACTAAATATGACAAAGCTATGAATCAGTTTTTCCATTTTTTTGTTCTGCTTTTTAAACAGCAGTTCCAAAATTAGAAAAAAAGACAAGAACAAAACAAGCTAATATACTCTATCCACACTCTTAAAAGAGACTTGTATTTCTGTGCCATAAAATAGAAATCCAGTTCAACAACTGATTGTTATGACATCTACTCTAAAGGCATAAAATATGAATCAATCCCTGGTGGCAAATTATGTCCTATGAACTGGAATTTCTCTTACTTGTTTGCTGGCCAGATTAATTATTGTGAAGATGGCATTCATGAACAATTTGTAATCAAAGCACGTCAGCGTTAATTTAAACCAAATTGCACTGGAGTTCACAGAGAGTCTATGTCCCCAGGCATTATTTCCTAGAACATCTAAACTATCAGAGATTGACATCATTTCAAGACTAAAATAAAAACTGAAACCAGTGATTGAGATTACAGCGTTATGTAGAAATCTACATATCATCTGAACAATTGTACAGTTTTCTAAGAAAATGTGCATTCATAAAAACACTTCATCTTATATATATACATTTCACTCCATATAATATAAAAATATTTCTTATTAAATCCCTTTCCGCTGACTAGGATTTTGATTATTTTATATGAGACACAATTAGTCTATTGTTACAATTTACTATACAAGGGAATGTTTACAGAGTTACATAATATAGGCTAAGAGTTAATCATGGAAAACAGCTTTTAATCTTTAATTGTTAGGCTGAGATGTCATGTCATGATCCGGGTGTGAGTGTGGTTTAGTGGGAGTCCTCTTTCCTAACAGAGAATCTTAGCTGGTCTGTGTGGCTGGCTTGTGCCTGACAGCAAACCTGCTAGTAATACCCCTCATTAGTCCATCAGTGATAGCTTATTTAATATATCATTTTTTAAAGCATTGGAAGACATAAAGAATGTTTGTTTGTCCTCCTTCACACTATATTAAAAGAAAGAAAGAAACAAAAACAAAAAAATCCTTTTTTTTCCAATTGCATTATTTTGAGAAAGCTCCAGTGAGCCGCAAGGGTGAGCTAAAGAGCCGCATGCGCCTCCGGAGCTACGGGTTGCTGACCCATGATCTAATCCCTAGCTGGCCATCATGCAGGGTTAGCATTGATGCTGTCACCAGTGCGACAGACTTCAGGACAGTAAACAATGAAGAGCAACAAGTAAGGAAGCCAGGGCATAGTAAGTGTGCTTTATTTCGCTCTTTTATCCCGAATCCCTCTTACCAGTGTTGCGCCATGTTTATTGAATATAAACAGAGTTGTTTTGACTTGTTAGATCAGATGCGACTGGTGCACTGTTTTGACTTCTGTACATTGCACTCAATGATATCACATAAATTATAAGGTCAACCTGGGTATGGTGTTCCCACAGCATGCCGATCAGAGCTGAGGCAATTTTAAAACTGATCGCTTGTCGACTCGTTTGACCCGAGTAAACACGAATCAATGAGCTGTTCCCACTGCCACTACGAGCTTATTGCTCCTGGGTTTAAATGGGTTCTTTGGCCAATCAGAAAGGGGTATTGTAGTACTCCTGCTGGGACACCAACTCTCATCATACATCTCCCACTCAGATTGGTATACCTATCAACATTTTGCATCCATCTTTGTAAACAAACCAATTTTTTAAATTCACTAAATTCTTTTTATGATTCAGCATTTTTGTCAGGAAGAACATAACAAATGTAGGCACTTTGCATGAATTACATTCTATGAAACTGGTCTGTTTTTATGTTTGAAATGATCAGTACTCTTTGCTTAGATGAAATCTCTTTTAATGCTGGAATCAGAAAATAATCCAAAATCATCTAAAGGAGTGTTTAAAGTGAGGTCTTCCATATGTAAGGGGATATTTGGAAGGCTGTTCTGTTTTATTCCAAAACCTGGGATAAAAAGAAATAGAGAAAAAGAGAAATAACTATGAAGAACCAGTACCAGAGTACCTGCAGACAACTCACACATCTATGATGAAAAACTTAATACCACAGACAGACAAACCCTTGCAAAATAAATGTCAGACAAAGGATCTTACTCTTTTGAAACAGTGCTAACCACATGCAATGCAAATAAGAAAAAAGACTGACAATATTCGGAAGAACATGTTTTGAAACACAAAGTCATATAGGCCTTTAAAGAAGGCAGGGTTTGTTGTGGGTGAATACAATGTTTTTCATGAGAACTCTCAAATTTATTAATCCATTCTCCTGATGATATTTCTTTATCACTACATCAGCTTGAACGTGTTGGAGCTTATCTTTACAGCAGAGTGCTGGAGGCAGCAAATTTAGCAGTCCATCTCCATAATTTCTTTGCTAGGTATTTATCAACCTCTGCAAAACAGTGACTTAATTACCTCTCAAAGCACGTTCATCAGTGAACTGATGTATCTATTTTCATAATTAGATAAGGCTTACACAGACAGAAGCAGGGAGCTAATTCTGAAAGCAGCAGAGCAAATGAAAGACACCATAACAGTTTGCTCAGCTGGGCTTTAGATTTACCCTTAGAATGCAAAAAAAAAAAAAAGAAAAAGAAACAAGGAAAGGGAAAACTGATATTTTAATAGCAAGATTTATTTCTTTTTTTTAAAGCTATGAAGTTTTAAGTTATAATGTGATTCCTAAGGAAAGATGAAAATATGTCATTTTGGTTTTTCATTTAGATACTTATTTAATAATCGAACATTATTAGGTTAAACAGTGATTTGAGATGTTAAGGTACAATACGTCCACACCTAATGGTAATATGGCAGCTGGAAGGAAGGATTTTCATGTGATCCTAATGTAGCTCTGGAGCCCTGCCAAGCTAAGCAAAGTGAGACGAAGATGGCAGATTTATTAAGGCGAATTCTAGAATTTTGTAGAATTTCCGCACCCGCATAGGTCGCAAAGCAAAATTCAGAGTTTAAAAAATCGTAATTTTTGTTTACATTTGTGTCACTTAATCCGAGGGACTAGATGTTGCTTTGAACTACAGTTGAGGACGTATTGGAGACAAGCTTTTTAAATCAAAATTGAA
The DNA here is from genome assembly GCF_000732505.1 of Cyprinodon variegatus. Lineage (NCBI taxonomy): Eukaryota > Metazoa > Chordata > Actinopteri > Cyprinodontiformes > Cyprinodontidae > Cyprinodon > Cyprinodon variegatus. The sequence continues at coordinate 66,144 of NW_015151167.1, read as the reverse complement.
GATTAAGAAAATAATGTTGACAAACGTTGAAGTAGGAAATGCTCTTAAGAGGTTTTACGGTGGCTTTTAAAAAAGGGACTGTTTTGTTATCCTACCTCCAGAAGCAGACATTGCCTTCATATATCTTTCTGTCTCTAGAGGCTAGCTGCTGGATTTGAAAGAAAAAAATACAGTGCTGTATTTGTTTCACTTCATATGGCAAAAATGTACTGAACTGTGACTTTAAAACTGAGGTATGCACATTGTATTTTTGCTAGGTTAATTTATTTTATAACAACATGGGTAAAATACTGATACAAGAACAGTTGCTCAAGTTGTATTAGGTTTATATAATCTACTTAGAATTGTATTTTTTACTGTGTGAAACCTGAAACATATGAGGTCAGAAACAAGCTGAGAGCTCAGCAGAGCTTACAAAGTCCCAAAAGACCCAGTTGTTTCTTTTTGTTTACTACAGTATCATGCTCCCCTTTTTCTTAGTTTCAGGTTTCATTATTGTAGACATGTGTTATGAGTTTGTCAGTTTCCCAAGATGGTTACACTGCACTCTCTCATCGCCATGGCTCAAATCCTGACTTGAGAAAAAAATCATTATGGAGCCTAATCAGTCCAGTGTAATCCCTTCAGGTTCCCACAACTGCATGTCATCATGCTTGCACAGCTTGCAGTTTGCACAGACCAACAGACAAACTGACTGATTAACATATGCGTAGTACAGGATGATGGACAAGTGGCTCGAGCCAAAAATTAGCAGGTGGGCAGTGCTTCAAGAAATATACAATGATTTGAAGAACAACGAGTTCACTGAGTCTCCTAAACTGAACGTTCCTAACAGTTTATCATCACATCTTTCAGAACGGGAATTTTCTTTGCAATAGTATTTTAAGTGCCAAAGAAAATCAACTGTCTAAAAAGTCTGATGATTTTTAGCAGGTTTTGATAAATATATATAATCTTTGTTGATTTTAGTTGGTAATTTACAAAATTATATCTTTAATAGTATTATACTTATTTAAAGTCTTCCTGCAGGCTACCAAAAAAAAAAAAAAAAAATGACAGCAATGAAGAATTTAAGCTGCATATCACTTAATGACCAATAAATCTTGTTCAGAGTTCAGATGAACGATTTAGGCCCACTCCCATTTGTAAAATACATTAAATTCATTTGTTTTTTTGGGAGGGTCTTTTAATGTATGCTCAAATACGGGATCACTCAGTAAAGAAAGAGGATTCTTGTAGAACCTTAAGGAAGTTAAGTTTCCTTGAAAACATCCCTATATCAGAAATTTTCCATCTTAGACAGTTGGAAGGGTGTTGTTTTAGGACATGCTCGTTCTTTCTCTTTCTCCAAACACTCAAAGCAGTCTTTAAAAAAGTTCTACTTTCCTTTCACCATATCCTACCACTCATACCAAAGTTTTCCCTAAATAATTTTAATAATAACTGCAAAATGTAACAGGTGGGTTCATCCGGCTTTTATAGAGGTTGGTTGCAAGACTTCCATTATGGCATGATAAATGGTGCTCTTGGTGACTGCCTTGAGATCATTAAAAAGCAAGTCTCATGTTGTTGCGGAATGATCCATTACATTTTGCAAGGTGATCCTCACCAGATGAGAAATATGTCTCATAAGGAATCAGGGTGACTAATAGTTATGTTAAATGGAACAGGCTAACATTATAATAATCCATCTCAGCATGGTCCCCACCAGACCCCTGAAAGTATTCAATAATATGCAAGCAAGATGTTTGTTGGAGACCTTTTATTGTATTGTATTTACCTACTAGATAAATGTAGCTCATGTTTGTGCAAGAAATAGCTGTATGGGAATAAACTATATGAAAAGACTGAGGCGGTTCAGGGACTTCATGGATCCAGCACATTCCATAAGTGCTTGTTTAAATAAAGATTAGTGCAATTTAGATGCCAAGTAAACATCCATTCTTCCATTTTCTGTCATGCTTATCCCAGGCGGGGTGGCAAGGGGTGCTGTTGCCTATCTCCAGCTGTCTATGAGCGGGGTACACCCTGGACAGGTCGCCAGTCCATCACAGGACAACACAGACAGGACAAACAACTATTCACACTCACACCTAAGGAGAATCTAGATAAGCCAGTCAACCTAACAGTTTGTTTTTGGACTGTGGGAGGAAGCCAGAGTACCCAGAGAGAACCCAGGCATGCTCAGGGAGAACATGCAAACTCCATGCAGAAAGACCCCAGGCTGGGAGTTGAACCCGGAACCTTCTTGCTATAAGACAGCAGTATGTGGCAGCACTACGACACTGAGCAGCCCTAGTAGCTTCCAAGTAAACAGTTTCACTTAAATGTTTCGCTCCATTCTTGAAACAGTCTTTTCTTTTTATGTTTTATTCCAATGCTATCATTTCTTACACGAACATTTTCACACCCTGGTAAATAAATCCTAAAATTTCATCAATCATTTTACAAAAGTAAACTTGAAAGCCTCTGATACCATACAGTTTTTATGACTGTTTGAACACAAAACTGTTTTTTGTCATAGCGCATATAAAAACCAGGACTCGTTTTGACATCTTTGGATCAAATGAAGAGGTTTGATAAAAACTATATGCATTTTATTCGCCAACCAGAATTTTGTAATACACTAACTCGAAGTGGCCATTGGTGTGTTTCTTTTCCTTTTAATTATAAAGATCCTACAGTGGCAGCACTGTGACACTTTGATATAGAACTGCTAAAGATCAGAGATTATCTTGGCAAATGCATCCCATTGACAAGATGCCATTATAAACACATTTTAAACAGTCAGTTCAAAACAGCTCCTGTATCGTTCCCGCAACTTTATTGAAACAATACACGCACCTACACAGGCTTTTACTCTATGCGCCCGTTCAATGCGTCAACACATCAGGTTTGCTGGACCCATCAGTACATCCTACAGTATTTATGATCAACTTTACAATGTACAAGATATAGAACTTAATTATCCATAGGTTTGATACTATAGATCATTTTCTGGGTGCTGATAATTATTTTATTTGCATATCCTCTAACCTTGAGTGGTTTGGCCATTAGGAAATGATTTGCAATTTATGATGGCATGCTCTTTAAAAAAAAAAAAAGGTTTATACGTGCTGAATTTATGTGATACCTCCTTTCAAGGTGGCTGACTGAAAAATCAAAAGGTTGTTCCAAGGTGAAATTCTCCTTACCAACAGGAGCGGTGGCCCCTTCACTCTAAAACAAATTGTTGGGATTTTTGCGTTTCCCAATGGTACTGTATAGATCACAAATAGTCAACAAAACCGGATCATTTATGTGTTAAAAATTATGATTTTAATCCTTATATTTATATACTTCATTCAGTTACCAGCTTTTACAACAGCAGAAATATCAGACACAATGTCTTTACTATGTGTGAGTTTGTATCGCCTTTCTTTTCATTGGAAAACTTGGATTTTATCATTGATGTCTCCATTATTGCCATGAAATAGCTTCACTGACTTGATATAGAAAAAAAGTGTTCCTCATCTTTGTTTTAAGGTTTACTAATGAGGCAAAAGGTGTGAATATATGATTAAGGTAACTTTGTGCTTTACTATATCACTGGTAATAAAAATTCTCTATTCGTCCAACATTTGTTTAGACTGGCTCACATTTCTGCATGGGCTGCGATCTTAAGGTTTCCATTGGGTCAGTTGCACACATATTTTAATGCACAGAAACCTGTCCCTCAATTCTCACAATTCCTGTGCTTTGCCTTTCTGCTCCTTTGACTCTTGGACAAACCCTTTCAAACTCCCAGCTGCGAATCACCTGGAAGCAGATTAACAAACTGTCGTTCATTAGCAGCTGTGGATGGTGTAAAATCTTATCATACGCTCACCTACCTGTCCACTTTCCGACCATGCTAGCAAACAAAAACACCATTCAAAATACCTCAGTACCTTCCTGTGGATGTACTCATCTTCTCCTGGGCTCACTTCACCTAATTTAAAGAGTAAGAATTCTTCACTGATTATTTTCAATGCAAAAAAAAAAAAAAAACTCTTACCCGTCCTCCCTAGAGACCCTGTTCATGTACATTGTTCTCAGTAAACCTCATTTTTGCAGGTAATTATTGCCTGTACAATAGTCAGCTGTACTTCAGACAAGACATTTACAGCCATATTGAATTAATTTGAAACACTACCTTAATGTTCAATTTCAAACCAGCTCTATTATTCTGTTTATTTTTAGAAGCTGTGCCTCGAGGTATGATAAAATGAGCCCAATAAAAAGGCTCCTGCTCCAATTCCCTCATTATTGAATTACGTGTTCAAGTACTTCTGCACTGTTTTTGCATCTGTCAATCTATTGGTTTTCTGTGTGCATGCATTGAGCAGATAATGAGAGCACAGCATGCAATCTATGATTTCAAATTAAAGCTGCCTGAATGGCCCTGTGAGTGCAGCGGTTTGTAGCCATAGAGGTAATACACTTTGATTTCTTGGTTTGTTTCCACAGACCAACCAGGTTAGGTGTCTCTTCCTAATTCAGCCTTTGATTGGCTGTCTGTTTCTTATGAATCTGATCCACTCATTTCCTTTGAGACAGTTGAAACAATAAATATCTTTTTAATTTATATATGTATGCTCTATTGGGGATAACAGTCTAGTTCATTCAAGTGCTTCTTATTCTTCTTATTCACCTACATTTTCAGCAAATAACATCCTCTTTTATGTAGAAGTTTCTAATGCAAATGTTCATTTTTTAATTCTTTAGTGAAAGCAGAATCCAAACATAAGAAAAACATTTTTAGAGAATTAGTGTTGAGTAAATGCAAAGGTTGACTGAGGCAATATTGCTAGCATGCTCTAGCCTTACTTTGCTCATATTTCAATTATGAGTCGTTTTTCATAAATGTTAAACGAATAGATTTTGCATGAATTCATAATACATTTTATTTGTTTCTTTTTAAATAAAACACATGATTGATATTTCTTATTAGTTACCAGCTGATAATGAGGTCTAAGCGTGGCATGATTGAAATTAAGCTCACTTCACTGCAATTCCACTGGCTGAAATCTAATGCGACCAACTGCCTTCAATAGTAAGCCATTTGATTTTATTCTGTTTTCTTTCTCACTGAAGGTATTATGTTGATATCGGTCTGTCCACACCTAAATGGTTGATATCCTGACAACATCTGATAAACAGGCCTTTTACATTTATGTTTAGTAACATATATTCCTTTAGTGCGGCTCTGTGGAGTGCCACAGGTTTCCATTCATGGTCCTCTTTTTTTTCCCCTCGTTCTGTTGCCACTTAGAGTGATTATCAATCTTCCCCTCCTGTCTTTCTACAATCTGGTTAATACAACTTTCATATTTCTTTTTCTTTTTTAAATCATTCTGATCTCAAAAAGCCTATAATCCCAAAGACTGATTTTAGCCACTCTCTTTTTTGCTGTCTCTGAGTCGTATTCTGGCTTCAGTTGGTTCAAATTGTGTCTCTAACATCTTAAAACTGACACCCGCAAATCCAACCACCTGTGAAGGCCTCAGAGGTTTGAAAGAGAGCATTAATGAAGAACAAGCATCATGACGACTAAGGGACAAAAAGGCATAGAATACATGGAAATGGTTGAAAGGTTTTAAGCATAGTCAGGTCATACAGCATGACCCTACCTTTGCATATCTTGAGGTATAAAGAATGTGGGAAAACTATAAATTTAAAAAGCCAAAATATATTTTGTCCAGGTATGAGAATATTAACCAGAAATCAACTAAGGCACCAAAGGTAACTACTGAGGTGTTAAAGACAAAAGATCAACTGAGAAAAACAGTGAGCAGGACAACTACTGACTGAATAGAGGGAAAGTCATTGCATTTGCCGTTTTTGGAAGCATTGTAAGGTAGCAAGTTAGAAGAATATACTTAGATGTGCGTGACTCAAAACCTTAACCATTAACATAAAATCTTCCATTTTTTTCTTTTAACAGGAAAAGTGAACCTGGTTAGAGTTAATAAGGAAAGACTGCTGGAGTTAAATACTCACCTTGGAGGAAAATCTGCAACACACAATTTCCAGAAGATCAAAAGTCTAAAAATAAAAAACAGCAACAAATAAAGCCAAATGTAATAGAATGGCCTAGTTAAAGCCCAGAAAAAAAATCTAATTTAAAATCTTTTATTTTATGAAATATAAAACATATGACGATACTTTAATATTAAGCTGTAATTATAATAATCACAATATTGATGCTAAATTAATATTGCATTGTTTTCTCACATATGTGTGTTTGTTTGAGAAAGAGAAAAGGACTGAAGCTGTGCTGGTTTTCCTTTACCAAGCGGGATGCAATTAAAGCAGCTTGAGATACAGATCACATTAGGTAATTACCACTGAAGTCATTGCATTTTTGTCGTGTTGGGGAAAAATATTTCTATCAGCTGAGATGAAAGCATTCTCAGCAAGCTGTGGCGCCACTGCAACAAGCTTTTTGTGATGTGTCTCTTTTTTTCATTACTGTTCCTACAACCTGTCATATAAAAGCAGTTAATCTCAACGGCAATCTCCCCAAACCAATAACTACAGAAATAATCTCTTTTTGGCACAGAGAATCAGAGGAAACAGAAACAGAATGCTTTTGTGACTCATTCATGAGCAATTAAAACAACTTCCCTTTTTTTCCTGTAAACATAAAATCAATGCACTCTATAAATAAAAGTTTTACTGAATATGTAATTAAGTGCAGTAGCTGCCCTATGTGGATAAAAAAAAGCCAATTCATCCAGACAGTGACTAAGGGGACATTACATGCAATTACAGTGTGCTCAATGAACTCAGTAAACAAGTGAAGAATAAAATGTATAATTTAGCTGCCGTTTTTACTGAAATGGACTGTACACACTGCAGCCAGCATTAGTCAACGTGCTCCTACACGATGTATAATTTTATGCAAAACTGAAATAGCTTTGACCTAAAAATAAAGCATAGTAACAGTTTAAAACATGTTTAAAAGGGTGAGCAATAAAAACTTGTTGCTGTTCAAAATCTATTAAGAATGTGACTTGTTTTGCGTGTTGGTATTTTTTATAATTTTCCAAAAACCTTTTAGGTTTTTAACTTCTTTCAGTATTCTTGAGCATACTTTAAAAAAATATATTAACAGAGGTGTAATAATATTACAGATAGCATCAACAATTACAGTAATTTGATTGGTCTTTTTGATATTTTTAAAGTCGTAGGGAAGTCATAATTAAATGTTTAAATCATTCTGGCTTAAACATGTAAGTATATAAATGTATTTCAGACCATATTGTCCAAAAAGTTAAAATATTTCTATAAAAAAAAATAACAAATCTGTCTTAAAATCTGTTTTTTTTTTTCTCGGTTATTTTATTCAGGCCAGTTAGTTATATGTGAGCTTGTACACTTAAATTCGGCCAATCATATATCAACGGTCATCTGTCAATCAAATTTTTACGGTCATAGCATCTTGATTCATATGTCGCAGCTAATATACGCCAACGATTGCAATAAGAAATAAGAATAATTTACTTTCCCATTGAGTTCCGTCCCAGTGTTCACGAGGATGGACGTCTGTGTCTTCTGGAGGCGTAGAGCTAACAGAACTGGCAGTGTTGCAATGCGAGGGCTCAAACATGTACGGCTGGAAGCCTTCTACACCAAACAAAGCTTCTGCCGCCCTGGCGACCACTTCGACTTTTATACTTAACATTTATTCAGAAAAAAATGCTTCTCATCTATGAAGTCTGACCTGCAGTAGAGAAACTGTAAAGACTAAGAAAACTACTATTTAAACTGGTTTTTCATCAACAATCTTTCCTTGGCATGAACTGCACAGCTATCACTTTAAAATAACAGTCTCCATGGTGAGACAGAAACTGCTGTTCCTGGAATCCAATTTTCTGTCCTCATGGCCGAAAAAAGTTTTGCTGAGTCTGTGCATCCTTCTGTTTGCCCTAGAAAGGCACGAGGAGGGTCACAGCCGAGTCATTTCCGCTATTTGGACTAAACCGTGTGAAAATGTCCCTGGAGGCCTGAGGACTCATTAGGTTCGATGACACCGCTGCCACTGGAGGTGTCAACAGGGAAAGCAGCGGACGGGACCTTAAATACAACACACCCTTCCTGTGACCTCTCATCCAGACAAGCTGCTGTACAATCTTAGCTGCTCTGCCTCCAAGGCTAATATGTGTTGTGTAATCACTTAAATGGAGGATGAAACACAGAGGGGATAAGAACATAGTCTGCACAGGAATATACCTTTAAAATCAGGCCACCAGGGTCAAGGAAACACCCCAATAAGACCCTGTAACATGAATAATTTCACAGACACTCAAGTGATATTTTTTACCAACACCTATTATTGGTGATCCAACAGCCACACGCCTCTGATGTGTTTTGCCAACGGACAACAAAGGCAAAAAAAAAACAACTCTGTGCTGGCTGTATGGTGCTGATATATTCCTCCACTTCTCCCCTTTGTGATGGGAAAAGCAAACAATAGAGCAAATGTTTCACTTCTCAGTTCTCTGTCAGGGGAACAAGGGCTGCCATTTTGCATTCTATTGTTGTTTCCTGAATGATCCTGTGCTGCACAGCAACGCTGGCTCAGAAACAACCTGCATCTAATTTGTGTGTTGCTACTGCTCTAGGGGAAGATGAGGTATTATGTCCATCCAAAGCCACCTGGTCACCAACCAAGCAGAGGCAAAGAGAAACAGGAGTTTCAACCACTTCTTACACATAGCCTTTGTTTACGGTCGGGTATTTTACATTTTCTAATGTTGCAAACACAACCTTAATTGTACTTATTTAGACTTTATGATAGAAAAACATAAAAAGCAGTTTATGACTAATAGCTGAAAGTTCATATTTTGCTTGATCTATTATTTTAGTAATGAAAACCTGTAACTCCATTTGTATCAAGCCCCTTTCGTCAGGAAATCCTATTTGATAAGACCAAGTTCAAACCTTCTGGCCTACACTTTATACGTGGAGTAAACTTTTCACCCTCCTGAACACATCGTGTCCATGGTACAATATGGTGGTGGTACCATCATGGTCTAGCAGGGGTAGAAAAGCTGTTCAGAATAGGAGGAGAGCTAAATTCCAATGTTATGTTGGAAGAAAACAATTTAGAGACTGTAAAAGACTTCAGATTAGGATGAAGGTTAACCTTCCAGTAGGACAATGACACTAACCTCAGAAGAAGGATTTACTGTTTATCAAAGAGTATTCATGTGCCAGAATGGATCCGCCAAAGTCCAGACCAGTATCCAGTAGAGGGGCCCAGTAATACTTTGGTTATGCCAAAAAACGATCAAAAAATCACATGATCATGTGAAAAAGAAGTTTTCAACAGTTTTGGTTTATAAAGCAATAAATAGAAATTGTTTGTCCGGATAAAGATTGTTTAGTCGTTTTTGAACAATGAAAATTGCTCATATTATATATTCATATAATTAAATAATTTTTGGAGCAGGCAAAATCAACAACAAAACGCCTCTGTCATCTGCTGATAGTGCTAATTTACGCATCCATCAAATTGGCCGCTTTAGATCTTGCTTCAGTAAACCCCGGTATTCATATTATATCTGAGCACTACTCAAGTTTTATCTCTCTAAGTGTCTTATACTTCTTCTACTTTTTCAAACTTGATTTTAGAAATTCGTCTCTTTCTTTCCCGACCAATTCCCAATTCCGGTCCATTGGCCAAGTTAGCTCCTTGTTTGTTAATAGCGCACATCCTCAATATCATACACCTGGTGTTATACCAAAAATGCTTAAGATTGGTAACCAATGGACGAAAATCAAATTGTAAAACACAAAAATTTGATAAAACAGTGCAAAAAGTTGCCATTGTGTAATTAGAAAGCCTTTGTGTGTAACCAGAGTGGGCTACTGGCCAGGAAATTCATAAAGTTACACAATAAGTGGGGTTGCCAACTGTCCTTTAAAAAAAAAAAACTGTCCCATATCAAGAAACAAAATTAGGTATCTGACCTAATTCAGATTCAGATTTAATTTAAATGTTTACAAAATCAATTCAATCACATAATAAAAGGCATACCAACCCATAATAACTTTTAGATTAACTTGAGTAAAATATATTTCTACAAAAGATGAGTCAGGGAGCAGCCTAAATTCTACATATGTATCATTTTCTTCTACTTTAGATTAACACTCTAGTTTTAGTCGGTATAATTGGATAGAATCAAAATAAAATGTTAATATGCTGGAGAATTTTGCAGTTCATTGTGTCCTTGGATCAGCAATTGACACATAACCTTTTCTTCATGACAGATATGAAATATTGTTGGGTGAGTAAAGATGAACTTATTTTTATGGTAAAAGGAATAAACTGGGTTTTATTTAACTTTCAAACAGCTCCAGATCAATAATGACTGAAGATTCTCTGAGAAAATTCCTATATTTATCCTAAATTCCCAGCATATGGCTCCTTAAAAGTCTTCAAACAATAGCATTAATTATCAACATAAGTCCTGATGTGTGTAATGAAACATTGCTGTATCAGTAACGCAGCCTGGGGCCAGCCTGCTGACAGATGACTCTTCCTAGGGTGTAATAATAAACACGGGACATAGGAGGGAACATTAGACCAGCTTGACTTCCAGACCTGATGGGTGATCCATCATAGCAATGCTGACTGGTTAACTTTTGCACACCGGTGTGGATGATGTGGAACTGTGTTGGTGTTTCCCTGCCTCCACACACCTGAATTAAATACTTGGTGATTAACAGCACTCTGCAGCAGTGTATGGCAGCTGAGAACGTGATGTAAACATGTGATTTCGGTGTGCTGGAGCAGAGACTCATCTTAGATAGGAAGGATAGGAGATTCTGAGGACTGGGATTGAATACCAGTAATCTTGGGTACATTGAGGAGTGTAAGAGTGCGTTAGTGATACCATGCATTGTTTGTCTGTGTCTCCACTGGCTCTTTGAGCTCAGAAAGAATAAACAGACCACTGAGCTTGGCACTGAGTTTGTCCTCCTCCTTAATGAAGTGCAACCTTCCAAGCCCAAGCATCATTCATCATCCTCCTGGCCTCTGTGCTGGTGTGTGTGAATGAATTCGAGTCTCTCTATTTCTGTACGTAACGGCTTTGTGTTATCCAACCTACAGACTGCAGATGCAGGCACCCAAACAGCCCGTGTTACTTAAAGTTAAAAGAAATTGCCTTTTGCTTAGTTTGGCCCCAATCTCACTCATCTAATTTCCTGTCTATTAGATAGCGATCAGAAATCAGAGCTGTATCTGATTTTCATATGACATTGCAGGATATGTGGTAAGCAGAATAAGCTTTCAGAGGAGATTTGTGCACAATTATGCCACGATTTCAGTAATTCATGAAAGGAATTAGGCTGCCCTAGCTGTGCCATAATATTTACTCGAACAATCTGCAGCCTTTGTTTAGTCTGTGCCGAGATGTATATCTAAACGTAATCTTTTCCCTCAATCACAGTTGTGGAATTATAATGTTATGAGTTATGAATGTCTGCAGGGAAAGTCATACTGTATATGGATATATGTGTCCCTGTGGTCAGAGTTGATCCTAAGAACATGCCTGATGTTTAGTTGCTTTAAAGTTACCCAAATGTCAGTTTTTTTGGGCTTACAGTGAATTAATTAAAATATGGCTTTATCATCAGATTGGCAATAATATTGCTTGTATAAAAATAATTCTGGAATAACTAAATGAATGTGTGATGTGTTCCATGCTCTGTCACATAACTTTAGACTAACAAAAGAAGCTGAGCATATCCAGACACAGCATATCCAGAATATGACATATGAGAGCCAAGGCGGCTGCTTTATTTCTTGAGTTAGCCGAAGCATAACACAACCGTGGCTAAAACTTTTGCATCAGTTTTATTATACTGACAAATCTTTTTATAATTTTCATCAGGCTCTTTAGATGACAAATGAGAGCAAACTTTGTTTGGAAACCCACAGGAGTTTGTGCAGATGTGAAAATGAGCTGCACATTTTTAAGCTCTGGAACAATGCATCTTAAAACCTGCAGACATTTTCTTTTATTTTACATGTAGGAGTATCTGTGATGGATTTTTTTATTCATTATGGTAAAAATATAGGCTGCAAGAGGAAATTGTGGTTGCCACAAACCCTGAGAGGGTTCATGAAACCACTTCAGAACAATTTACATTTATGCTGAACAAAGAATTTTCTAAGAGGGAAAACATTTTGTTAAAAGTTACCGATTTTCCCATCAGTTTGATTCAAAGAAACAAAACTTGTTTAATAATAAAAATATGTCACCTACAATTTAGTAAGAGAAACGGAGAGATGTTTGGAACACCTCATGCCTCCTATTGAGCACAAAGATGAAAGGGTAATGATTTAGGCTTACTTTAAAGCCATTAATAAACAGAACTTTGGCACCTTGCAGTGTTTTAGTATTAGATGGAGTCTGAACTACAGTACCAAGTAAATAGAAATCTAAAGTAGGACTCCACTGACAGCCAAAGCTTTATTAAAACTACTGTAGGTTATATGATCAATGGATCAGTTACAAATAAAAATAATAATGAACCAAATTTCTTCCATAACTTCATGTCAAAGATACCTCTTTAGGCAATATATAATGTTTAGTGTATTTTTATCAAACTTGTTTTCAAATTTAGACTTAATTTTGTGATTTTGTATATATAAAGTTAAATTTAAGCAAGAAGGTTCCGGGGTCTTTCTGCATGGAGTTTGCATGTCCTCCCTGAGCATGCGTGGTTCTCTCTGGGTACTCCGGCTTCCTCCCACAGTCCAAAAACATGACTGATGAAAACAAGTAAATTTCTCCATTGTGGGATCAATAAAGTCAATCAATCAAAAAAATTTTTAAATCAGTTTAAGACCTGATTTTAAATGTAATTACTTCCAGGTATGTAACACTTCTACAACTTATAAACCACGAGTGCTAGTCACTGTTATTTATGCTTTATCCAGAGAGTGATCGATCCTTCAACAAAAAGATCAAATAGTTTAAGAGACAAAGACTGATAATTCTCACACCCAGACACTAGTAATTATATTTTTTTCTCTTCCACTGCTGACATTCAGTCAGGTTGACTCACTGTTGGTTGAGCTAATGCAATGAACTTTTTGCAATAAATGCATTGCTGAAACCATTTTAGATTGCACAAAAGGTCCTTATCTTGAGAATGCGTGAGCTCAGAGATTTAGAGGGGTTATATAGAACTGAATCATTTTTTTAATAGTACAGTTTGCTTTATATGTAGGTTTTGATGCTTTTGGTTATGGGTTGTTTTAACATTCTGTGTTAGGTTGAGTTTGTTTTGTTTATAAAGTTATTTGTTTTTTGCTGAAGGGTTTTGCATCCATGGCTGTATTTCTCAGCTGCTTTTGCTTTCTTCTTCTTGGAGCTTTCAGCTCACTAACTCCTACACCTGCCTTTGTTTAATCCTTGCTTTCATTGGTGTACATATTGCCTTAGGTGTTTTGTTATTCTTTCATTAGATCCAGCTTTTGCCACATTTTGCTTTCCATCTCTCGAAATTTGTTTCTGGCCCCTTGTAATGCTTTTTGTTTGATTTAATAAAAGTTTTATTTATTTACATCATTTACTTGCCTCCGGAGTTATGCGTGTGTCCCTGCTGAGAACACATCATCTAATGATAATACCGAATGTGTTGCATTATGTTGAACATTTCTGTTACCTATCATGGTTAAAAGCATGATAGAAAAAATTGGGGGTCTTTACCGAATTCAACTCTTGTTGCTTTGTAATCAAATCTGAACGGCCACCAACCAAACTTTAAGAGAAAGTTTAGGGTGAACATAACTGACCTAGTTTCAAATTTAGCCATTTTGGAGGGTGCTGCCATTCTAAACCATCAACACCCTGTAAGATCGGTTGTTTTTCTATCTCCAATGCACTCTTGATCTATAGGACCTAAATGCAGGCAGGAATAATGTTGACACTTACCAAAACTACAAAACAATGAGACTGAAAAACAGAGCAGACTTGAAACAAATACGTTGGGGCAAACTAAAATCCAGCAAGCTACAACCGAAAACAAATATGCTTAAAGCTGAGAAAGGCAGATTGCTGGAATTAGGAGCCTGTGCGTAATTTACTTTGGGAGAAGAATTCGTAAGAGTGGATCTGTGAAAAACTGTAGAGAAACAGAAAAAAAACAACTTATGTCAGGGGATGTCAGAGTATGGTTCAATAATCTCTGGTCTGAAAGAGACCGGACCAATCAGAGTGTGGGTGGTGACCCCATATTGCAACAGCATTATTCTGTAACTCCAACATTCAAGAGTGGCTATAACGGAGCGATATTTAAATAATGCCATTTATTTTATCCTAAAGAAGCGATTGATATTGTAAGAGCTTTTAAAAAAATACATTTTTGCAGCACATGCTAAACCAAAGGGGGGGCAGCAGTGGAAAGTCCTAACTTGTTTGATATATTTTTAGTTCATAAACCTTAACTATATAAAGTGACAATAGAAAAGCTGTAATTAATATTGACCTCAATATCATAACATTAGGAATAAAAAAACACAGAATTCATGCTCTTGTCAGAACTAGTATCTATAGTTTATGACTGAGATGAAAAAGTTATTTTTCTGTAGTGTTCTAAATAAGTAAAGATAATTAATAACCATTCAACCCATTTGATGTAGACATTTTGAAAAACCTTTTGTTTTATTTAGGTAGCATAAATATGTGTTTTGATTTATAAGCAAGCATTTTATCAAAATCTAGTCTTTAATGATTTATTTGGAAAATGCTTGCCCCTTTCCTGTTGATACCATTTTATAAGTGTTGACTGAGTTATTTTTAGGCATTTCAGGTTCTGCCCTCATTGTGCATTGGGTACCTGTTGATACTCTGCTATTACTGAGAGAAAAAGTAAGGTTGTAATAATTGGCTCCAGTAAGTTCTGAATTTATTCAGGAGCTTGGGCATAGCTGTCAGGTTTTATTAGATGTTTGTAGACGACCCAAATACAGAGACAGCAGCAGAGATGGTCTCTTGTAGGTTTAATGATGAAATTGGTGGCAACAGAAGCAAAAATCCAGACTGAACAGGCAGGGAACTTAGGAAAGAAAACAAGGAGACACTTGGGAGGAAGGTAAAAAAAGAGAGAATTTACTATTTAGAAAGTGCAGTGTAGGAGTATATATGGTAGAAAGTGGAGTGATTGGTTAATTGGGAGCAGGTGTGGACAGAAGCAGCTAGAAAGGAGCTAAGGGAAAAGGAAAGAGAGTAAAATATAAGAAAGTAATGACTACAACATAAGGAATGACCAAGGGGAAAAGTAGAGGATACGAGAAAGAATAACTAACTAAAACTGGACCAAGTAATAGATAATATGAAAAATGCTGAGAAGAGATAACAATGAGGAGTAAAAATAAGAATTCAAAGAATCTGGACAACACAGATCAATAAGATCAAATGAAGCATAAATCAATACCCAAAATGAAAACATAAAATGTACTAAAAAGTCCAGAATGGCAGGTCATGACAATATAGTGTCCTGAATATCAGATCTGTTGATCTTCATTGAAAAAGCTCACTTGGCAAGCCAGGTTAATAATGTGTGGTACTGGGGTTTCCTTCTACACTTTATTAATCTGTGGCTACTCCAATGGAATCTGTTAGGGGAACAGAGGGATGTTCAGTACTACTTGCAAACTGGTTGGATGGAGTGACACGTAGTTCCCTTTTGTATACAAGCTTATATCCTTGAATGGGTTGATAGTTAACTGGTGACATTTCAATTTACGACTTTGTGTTGTCTATATAATGTCAGATTTAATGTAGATCCAAAGGGCAACAGAAGCAAGTCCAAAAACCAAAATAAAGCAAAAAAAAAAAAAAAAGAAACAGGAGAAATCGGTGAAAACACATATGAGGAGCAAAGAAACAACAAGGAACCAGCAAAGGGTAACTAAAGAGTAAGAGAGTATACTGTAAATGGCATCCTGAACAAACACTGGGCTGATTATCAAAAGAGGAACAGGTGTGGATAGAAGCAACTAGAAGGGAGCTAGGGGAAGGAGACTGATAAAAAGGGGCAAAAGAGGGTAAAAAAGAAATACATAAGAACTCAATAAATATAACCAAAAACGACTAGAATAATGGAAATGAAACCAATTAAAATTCAAAAAGAAAACTCAAACAGAACCAAAACCATGACAAATAATTATCGTTTATCACATGCATATTTATGGATTATTAGTTTTTATTATCTGAGTAAAGTTAAAGGAGAATTTTAAAGGAGGACCCCCATGGAGTCCTTTGAGATCCTACAGGGGTCCCCTCCCTTGGACTGTCTAGAAAATAAATAACCATCAGTCTGAAAACACAGCATGTTACCAGACTGTTTTGTTTTTATTTGTCTAACCATATCTATATTTAACCTCTGTTCATATTTATCTCATGGCCGAGAGGCAACACCGCCCAAAAACAATGCTTTTTTTCCCCCTTTTCAACTAACAAAGCTTACAAAGGCTCTTCTTGGTGTATCTTTGCAATGATTTAGCCTTAGAGCAGCGGCCTGCTGTTCTGCTAATCAGCCACAGCTTTTTACAAAAGCCACTATATGGGAGGGCTGAGAGATGGTCTACAAGAAGAAGTTGGCTCAGGTGATATTGATTTTTTTTTTTTACCAGTATTAGTATCATCATTTGAGCATCTTGACTCATTTTTCTGAGAATGCACAACTGAAGATTGTATTTCAACCATGTGAAATATCTCAATTGTTTCATGTTTCATATTTTTCCCAATCGGCTGCTGCTCGTGTGCTTTCTACTACTTTGTTTTGCCTCTTTGCTCATTTAAATTCCTGGCGACAAATGCAGCAGAATACTTTACCCCAATCGCTCTGCTGCCTCACAGACAGAAGATAAGAAGCGATCATAACACCAGGTAACATAAGGAGAAGTAGGTCACATTAAGGATATGAACCTCTTCATAGCTATGTCGGCATATGTGTGTGTGTGTGTGTGTGTGTGTGTGGGTGTGTGTGTGTGCGTGTGTGCACTCTCAGCACTCTGTACAGATAACTCTGTCCTATCTCAACTCCATTTAGTGTCTCCATGCTTCGGTCTGGGTTACATCGATGGGCACCTCAGGGGAAATAAGGATACGGTTCTCAGGTTCCCAGCATGCCCAACATATGGGAGTAGCTCTCTCATCCAGCTGAGATGAATTCATCCCAAACTCATCTCCTCGCTCAGATTAATTTGGCAGACATGGTGGGGCAGGTGGAATGTGTTGAGCAGCATCTGTATCTGTATGAGATTGATGTGAATGCTATGCTTTTGTGTATGTCAGTGTATTGCTGAAGGCTTTGGAGATGGAAAATGAAATGAGGTGTCACTCTGCTTTTATTTATTGTCACCCCTGTCCTCTTATTAGTCAGGAAGTTAAGAAAGGAAAAGGAATAATGTAGTTTGACATCAGAGTTGATTTATTACAGGAGCAGTTTATGGAAGTGACAATTGGCTCATACAAATCAGTTAAGACAGGAAACTTGGGTCCAGCTAGAGGAAAATTAAAATGTAAGGGAGAAACTAATCAAATATGGAGGAATTTACTATTGTTGGGCCAAAAATATTTGCAAGTCAATAAGACATTTCAAAGCAATTAATTTACCATTCAGAATTCAAAAGAAGTGCCTGCTGGCTAAACTCAATGGAATTTGCAGCATAAAGGGAATCAAGGAATCAAGGAAATGTAATAGATTAGGTTATTGTAAAGTACTGGTTGCAGAACAAATCACCTACATACCATAATTTTGGTATCTAACTGACCATTTTGGTTGCCCCGGGCGATCGGGCAATGGTTAACGTTGAGCCCTGCTGTATTAAAAGTGGGTAAAAAGTAGTAATCATATACTTTTAAGTGAGAAAGTGCTCTTCAAAAATCATCTGTGCAGTCAGTTCATCCAGGTAATGATCCTGCCTTCAAATATTATTTACAACCTTGTGCAATGGCGGTCTGAACTGTTGTACGGCGGTGCTCTGTCACTCGAAATGCCCTTCAGCGGCAGCCTCTGGCCTGGTTGCCTCTTAGTGGTTTTCCGCTACTGTTCGCGGTGGCTGGAAGGTATTTTTCAGGTACGTTATCCAAACTGCAGCCACCAGAATAATAAAATCAAGCATATTTTGCCAGCAGGTTTTAATATTTGAAGTTAATTTAGGCGTTAATAAACTGTTTCAGAGGAGTGATCATAGCGATCTGCATCAGCAGTGCTGTGTCTGCCTCCCTGCCTGCTCCCAGATCAGCTTCTCTGATTGGTTGTTGTGGCGCATCGAGCAGCAAAGATACAGTCTTTCTAACTCCAGCACTTTCTCCTTTTGCAGCTTGTTGCGCTGTTTCAGCTGCTCACAAGCGTTGCTCCTGCTACTCAAAATGCCCTGCAGGACCTTTTGCTGCACCTTGATGCGCATCAACCATTGATTTTGCATGTAAACTATCTGCTTCTGCTGCCTCTAGCAGCAGTCTCTGCAGTCTGAACAAAGCATTAGAGTTGAACATATGGGGAATTCAGTGCTGCATTTCAAAAGTCACTGTTACACTGTTTCCTATCTATTTATGTATGCTGGTGCTTTTGTCATCTAAAGGCAACTAAGGGATATTTGACTCAAATGAACTCTATACCATAGCACTTCACTGCCTTAAACACATATGGCATATATAGGAGCAAATTTGTGTCAAAAAAATCAGCAAGGCAGATATAACCATGTCATCCAAAGTGAGGTGAAATTTCTACAAGCTAACATTTACTGTAACAAAAAGCCAGCGGGAGGAGGCCCAGGGGGAGACCCAAGACACGCTGGAGGGACTATGTTTCTCGGCTGGCCTGGGAACGCCTTGGGGTTCCCCCGGAGGGGCTGGCCCAAGTGGCTGGGGAGAGGGACGTCTGGGCCTCCCAATTGAAGCGGCTACCCCCGCCACCCAACCCCGGATAAGCGGAAGAAGATGGATGGATGGATGGATGGATGGATGGATGGA
>NW_015151167.1:29711-45834 GCF_000732505.1 Cyprinodon variegatus | reverse complement strand
GCTCTTGCTGTAGTAGATTGTCTTTGAAGGCAAACTCAGAGCTGGTTCAGCCTTCAGACCGTTTGCTTAGCTGAAAAGTAAAACCATATGGTAATAAAACATTATGCCTTGATCATCCAGGCCAAAAAACTAAGTGGTTTGGTGCAGCAAAAGACTTCAGACAGAAGTCAAATGCTTCAGTGCCTTTCTGGCTTAGGGAGAATGACGGCATGCGTAGGTGGCTCTTAGATTCGGGGGTTGCCTCGAAGTAATATGTCATCGTCCTAAACTTAAGACAAAACAGAATATTAAAAACGTGTGGAATAAAAACTGAAATAATCTTTGAAATAAAACATCAAAATAGATTCTGTTATGAAATTTTGATATTTCTGCACTGTGTGACCACAGCTTTTGCCCCTCAATTTGGCTTGTCCTTTTCCCCAATGCACTCTACTAATAAACAAATCCAAGCGGCTAAATCGCATCGTTGTGCTCAAATGAAGCTTTAGACCTCTAAATCTCTTTGTTTGCTGACAAATAACTCCTTATGGAGGGACTGTTGCAGCTTTCAATGATTTCCTCAGTGGAGGGAATTAGGAGTCCTAAAACCTCACAAAAGAGAAAAAGAAATATTTAGCATGGCAGCCAACTACTGGTTTGTGGTGAAGGTTAATAACCACTGCGGTTGCCTTCTGATGGTTTGCCAAAGATGATGGAAATCAGGGTGTGTTTTTCTAAAGCCAAGTCAGAAGAAGAGATTAAAGCACACTTTTCTTCAAATCCCTGAGTGCTCTGTTTTGGTTTCCTTGCACGCTGTTGCTTTCAAGAGAGACACTTAATCAGCAAACTTGAAACACTGCCTGGAGAAAATATTACAAGTTAAATTGAGCAAAAGAGCTTATGGACGGTGCCAGTGTTTACTATGCTGTTTTAAACAACCATTGCAAGCTCCTCAGACAGTAAAATGACAAACATAAATATGTGTTAAAAGCAGATTTTTGCTGAATATTATTAAAATGGTAAATTATTTAGCTCACAGCAGATAAAAGTGAAATTCTCAGTAACTTAGGGTTGTTAATGCATAAACAGCTGTATGAAGATTGAGGAGCTCAGCTGACAATCAGAATTTTAAAGCAGGGTTATAAAATATCAACAGCTTGGAATATCCCACAGAGCAAAGTTTACCTGATCTGCATGCAAAATTCACTTTTGAATCATTTCTAAAAAGATTTTGAAACGTAACACTTTTCCTCCACCTTTTATATATGGAAAAGTTTTTGTCTGCCACACATGTTTATAGTAAAGCAAATTTTATGTAAGATGCAACAAAGTGTATAAACATTTATATGATACTCTTAACACACACCCCATTTTTATGTTGTACCTATTGTACAGAACAGCCATGCTGGGAGAAAGATTTGCTTCAGAAGCAACTGAATACGTTTAAATGCATAAGAGTATTTAATATATTTGATTTCTTGTTTTAGTTTTTTACCAACCTGGCATTGTTTATTTCTTGTCAGAAATAAATATACGTGGGAGTTGAGCGGTGAATGTTGGCAAGTCTGGCTTGGAAACTTTGGCCGCAAATGTTGACTGTATAAAATGGCAATAATCAGGCCCAATAGTTTTTGGGTAAAAAAGTAAAATAAATACTGATTAAAAAAACAAGACAGACAGATGGACATAGTGTGTACAGAAAGCTTTAAGACCCAATTTAATTTTGCACTGTTACATTGGAGCCATTTTCTAAAATCAAAATGTTAATTTTATTTTTCAGTTACGCACACTAAGGACCCCATCTTGAAAGAAAAAAAAATATATGTAAAAACTTGTAAAATTGTAAAAACTAAAATAATACATGGTCATAAGTGTTCAGACCCTTAGTTAGTATTGAGTGGAAATTTCACAACTGGATTTAGGGATCCTCTGCTATTCTTCCTTGCAGATCCTGTTTAATTCTTAATTTCCAGGGGGGAAGTCTTCCCAAGGGATCAATAAAGTTCTGTCTAACTCTAAGTCTAAGTTCGGTCTGTCTGGTTGACAGCCTTTTTTCTAAGCCTCTTCAGACAAGCATAATTGGGTTTTGGCCAGGGCTCTGTCTGGGCCAGTCAATAATGGCCACAGGGTTGTTCCCCAAACTCCTTTGTTTTTTAGCTGTGTACTTAAGTTCATTGTCTTGTTGGAAGGTGAACTTGCGACCCAGTCTGTGGGCCAGAGCACTCGAAGAGGTTTTCTACCAGGTTATTATTGTACCCCGAGGCATTCATCTTCCCCCAATTGCAACCAGTTGCCCTGTCCTCTTTCACTGTTAGGATTGTATTGGGCAAAAGATGAGCAGTGTCTGGGTTTCTTCACACATACTGCTTAGAATTGATGCCACAAAGTTCATCCTTGGTCTCATCAGACCAGAGAATCATATTGTCTGGGAGTCATTCATATGTTTTTTTTCCAAACTCTATGCAGGCTTTCATATGTCTTGCACTGAGGAGAGGCTTCCATTCAGCCACATTGCCATAAAGCGCAGACTGGTGGAGGACTGCAGTGATAGTTGACTCTGTGGAACATTCTCTCATTGCTCTACTGCATTTCTGGAGTTCAGTCACAGTGATTTTTGGGTTCTACTTTATCTCTCTCACCAAGGCTCTTCTCCCTTGATTGCTCAGTTTGGCTCGACAGCCAGATCTAGTTAGAGTTCTGGTTGTACAAAACTTCTTTTATGAACGGACTATGGAGGCCAGTGTGCTCTTAGGAACCTTGAGTCTTTTGTCACCTTGGCCATGTCTGTGCATTGCCACAGTCCTGTCTATCTGCTCCTTGGGCAGTTTCTATTACCTTAATATTCTCATTTGCACCAACGTGCATTGTGACCTGTAAGGTCTTATATACTGTAGACAAGTGTGTGTCTTTCCTAATCAAGTTCGGTCAGTTTAAATATGCAGCTTGATTCCTGTGAAGCAGTAGAACCATCTAAAGGATACCAGAGAAAATCGGCAGCATGACTAACTACTTATGACCATGTATTATTTCAGGTTTTTCTTTTTAATAATTAGCAGAATTTTTTTAAATTCTGTTTTTTTATGGGGTGCTGAGTGTGAATTAGAAATGAAATTCACTTTTTGGATTTTAGTAAATGCCATATATTAAGATTTGAAATTTGAAGAAAGAAAGCATATATGCAATTTAACCATTTGTAAATGTAACAAAAAGCCTTAGTGGTCATGTGGGAAAAGATTATAAATCACAATATCATATCCCCCTTATGCTGGTCACGGTTAGGTTATACAAAGCAATTGCTTCAACTGGGATTTGTTGCAAGTCAGCCAATGTGTGTTTGTCTGTCTAGTGAGCACAGCCTGTCTGCTTGTCTCCAGGAGGACAGAGCAGAGACATCGGATCATAACTGGTTGCAGAATCATATGCTGACTTCTCTCTGCATTGAGATTGGACCTGATATTGAAAGGCCTTGTTTTCTATATTGAGTGAGATGCAGTCCTTTACCATCACACAGAACAAACCAAGCAGATAAGGTTCCTTTCTTTCAGTGCTAGATTTACATTTTAATTATCAGCCCTCAATATTCAAGGTAGTTGTGATTAAAGAAAATATTATACAAGTGTCTGTTTCAAATTGAGAGAAAACATATTTAAATACTAGTACAAAGTACTGAACATTGTCCTTAAACCTCCCCTAATTTCCCTTTTTAATTTCTCCCCCACACCACAGCTCCTGAGCATGTCATCCCTCCTTAATTCTGTAATAGCCCAGCCGCCCGCCCGAGGCTCCGTTAGTCTTTGGTTGCTCTCCCAATGTCTGAATCCTCTAATATTTTGTGTAATTCTTTCAACCTTTGCTGTTGCTCAGTTATAAAGCTGAGCGACTGAAAAAGATGGAGATCACTGTTCAGAAGACCACACAAGTTACTATAAATTCAGAAAGCAGGGTAGCTCCAGGCATTACACAAAATCCTTTTATTAAAAAAGTAAAGAAGCCACAGATATTTGTAACCACCACCATTAGCATAGATCTAATGTTCCTAATTAATGAACTGTGCAACTGTGATTATCTAAAAGAAAAAAGAAAAGGTCATCTATGCTAGAAAGCCATACAGGTGGGGGAAGATTTACGCACCTTGTGCTGTACTTAGAGATTTTGATAAGGCTTTGAGTATACACGAACTGAATGATTTAAGTAGACTTTAATTTTATGGTTAAAGGAAATCTAGACCGGTTGAAGATCATGTTTTGTAAAAACAAAAAAAAAAAAAACAAATTAAGGCTTTTCATTTTGTAAGGGTAACACTTTGTAGGATAAACAAGCTCACTAGTAGGTGGCAATAATTGTGAACGTAAACAAACATGTTCTACTATCCTATGAAATGATGATGCATGTTAAATTAATTCAAGTTTGAACCAATAGAATTTCTCAAATGAACATTTTTGTATAATGTGAGCTGTTTTTTTTTTATTGTTATGTTCAGATTGAAACACAGATTTTTGTCATGTGATGTCAGGTTAATTTTGGCTTAATTCTAAGCACATAATTATTTTCTATCTAATTGAGCAACATAACTTTTGGACTGCACTTCATAAGCAAATAATACAACCAATGATTAATACATTAATTGTAAAGGGGAAATATTCATTTAGAATTGTCAACTCGTTTATCATCTTGTTAATTCTTAAAGCCCACTTGTCCTTACATGGTTCTAGAGACATTAGACCAGAGTACAGGTCACCAGTTAACCACAGGACAACACCGAAAATAAACATCCATACATGTAAAAACAACAAACAAGGAAATTTACTACAGGTATACTGACTCCAGGTCAGGATTCAAACCCATAACTTGCAAGGCAACAGCTGCCTCTTAAATGTGAAATGCTAGTTTGTAATTTATAATGTTATATTGTCTTGATTTTGTAACCATGGTTGGTCCTTGCTTCTGTTGCATCACTACCTGATTGTAGTTCATTGGTATTAAGTTTGTATAATTCCAACAACTGTGTTAATGTTTAATTTTTATTGCTGTGCAGTTACAAATAAGATTTTCTAAGACATAAAAAAAACATACATATATACAAATCACAGCTGCTTTCACTGCCCTCTTTTTTAATTGGCTGCACGCAACACGTGTTTGTAATTGGGTAATCAGTTCACACTACCTGACTGCGTTCAGATTTGGCTTAAAAATCTAAACAAATTTGCTTGACTGCAACTAAGTGGGCTCCCCTCACACACTTGCAGACTCCAGCCATTGCTTCCTCTCACGCTAACAGATCTTTGGGGGAATCACCTCCATCTGACTTTCCCCGACTTTGCACAGATGTGTATTTGGGGTGAAATAAAGCATAAACATTCATACTGTCTCACTGTATTAACTGCAGTACCAACTGATATTCAGAATGCATCACATTTCGAAGGATAAAATAAAACGCTTATTAGTGGTTGTCAAGTTTTTTGATAAACATAATTTAATCACTTTCAGGAATCCTGACCAAGATTTTTAGGTGATATTATACGTTTTATGAAATATGACAAAGATTTTCCTTTGTTCACCATGGCTATATATCAAGTTGGGTATCCATGGATTGTATTTGGTTCTTAAGTGAAGGAAACACAACTTTTGGTTTTACAGAGCCAAAAGTCTTTATTGCAACTGCTTAGACTTGACAGAGTTGAAAAGCTAATAAATGAAGGTATACATCCAAAAGGAAAACTACAGTTTCATCCTGTCTTATTCAACTCTCTGAACCCAACACCCATTTAACATCAGCTCCCTGCAGCAGTTTTTTAAAAGTGATTCTTTTTGGGGACACTCTCCATTAATCTTCCCCCATATGCTGCACGACATTCACAAACAAAAAGCCACCTTGCAAACCAATTATGTTTTCGCTTGGGGAAGATAACGCACAAGCTCGGCGACTCGATTAGATGGATGACAAAATGAAACAACAGAAAGGAAACAAATTACACTGTGTCAGCGACGGCATCAAAAACACCCAAAGGGACCAATGATGGCGCCGCCTCACACAGATAGGTTCGCCTCCCAAACCCGGCTCTCCTCCCTGATCCTGCTCACAGCTGCTTCTCTCTGACTGATGAGCCAACTGAATCATTCATTGGCAAAGACAAACAAACTCGTCGACAGCACATTTGCTGGATATCTGCATTCTCATCTGGTTTAATTTTTTTTAAAGGTTCCACAATTGCCTTTTGAATACAAAGTGTTTCTTCAATTGAGATTCTTCCATCAAACCATGCTAATCTTGTTTAAGAATGACTCAATTTCTAAAGACAATATCATAAAATATTGTGAAAAATCATTATTAAGACCACAGATATAAAGGGAAAAAAAATCATAGGATTGTTACAACGTAAGGTGAAAAGCTGTGGGATCAATTTTAGAGGGAGGACAGAAAAATTAGGGTTTAAATAATGTGTTAAAAACAGTACATGAGAGTAAACATTGGATCAAACCCTAGAGAACAGCTTAGGGTAAGTCTAAGAGCTCTGGTTTGTGAGTCTAGCTTATGTGAAAGTGTGCTGGTCTGATGGTTCCAGTTCATAGATAAATCATTGTCTTCCTTTTAGATATTTTCCATGTAAATCTGGAAAAGAGATTGCAAACACAAAAAAAGAATAAATTTAAATGGACCAGCGACAATTGATATAGAAAGTCAACTATCTCTTGATTAAGAACAGTTGGGTAGTGCAAGGTTGTACCTAGGTTTTCCTTAAAACTCCCTTAAACATTTTTGTATAGATTCCAAAATGTGTCGATGGTGTTCAAAAACAGCTTTAATCTCTAAGTTGGTTCATGTAACAAGGACTTTGACCTTGGATGCTCTAAGTAAAGATACTTTAATAAAAATGTACAAAACTACATTTTCCTTGAAGAAGTTTCTACAACAAAAGACGACATGTCTGGGTGGTTGCAAATAAGCAAGGCATTCTTCAAAGATTGAGTGCCACCACATGATACCATCATGTGGTTGCAGATTGGTCATCTTTAATAAAAATACCAAGTAAACAGTGTGCCATATACAAAAAATAGATAAGGGGTTCACATGTCAGAAACTGGAAATGATCTTGGAGAGTCACTTTGGCTGATCTCTTCTCTCAAATTGTTGCTCCTACCTCCTGTCTCTAGCTCCTATTCCTTTACTTTTTGCAGAATCAGTAAGATCTCATACCAGGGTAGGAGAGGAGCTCTGGTCTGCTTTTCTGAATTCCAACAGTCTTACAAATTTTGTGAGGCGATGGACAGGCACATGAATGATGCTTGTCAAATTAGGACTGCACCCTTCTGTTACAGAACAACAAAAAAGTTACACAAGTATAGCAAACAGCTGAATCTATCAATTATAAAGCCAATAGTATCAATGTGTGTGTGCATAGCTGAAGCCATCCCTCTTATATAGCTGTTGGAGGAAGTTGGAGTACCTGGAGAGAAGCCACGCATCCATGGGGAGAACATAACTATATAGAGAATGACCCCGGGCTGGGAATTATGTTACTCTATAGCCCAATTGTTTCTAAGAAGATATTTTGCTTCCAAAACAGTTTTTAAATTTTCTTCGTCCTTTTAGTATTAGGAAACAAAAATCAACCACTGATTCTTAATGTTTGGTTCTGGGTGTTCTAAAGTAAATTAGAGCCAGAAAACCTAAGATATCTGAGCAGCAGACAGACTGACAGCAAGTCTGTGATGTATTTTGGTGCTAAGCCATTCATTGAATAAAATACCAACAGAAGTTTTTTAAAGTCTAGTGTCTGAGCTATAGAAAGGCAATGCAAAGATTGTAGCACTGAGATGATGGGCTCCATTTTCTTCGTCTTAGTGAGGACGCAGACAGCAGTGTTCTGGATCAACTGTAGCTGTCTGATACATTTTTTTTAGATAGAACTGTTAAGACATTGTTGCATTAATAAACTCTACTAAAGATGAATGCATTAGACCAATTTACATTCACCTTTGAAACCATGCACCAGAGCAGTCCGAGCACGGTAACCGAGATAACTGTTGAGTGTGATGGAATGCAACTGGACCGTGCCTGACACAACCAAACCATGCTAAATCTAACACTATTTCAACAGTAGGGCTTGGCACGGTTCAGTGATAAGAAAGAGCGCATGAGCAGACTGCATCATCTCCTATTTACAGTCAGCTGACTCCTTTCACAGGTTTTCCGGCGTGTCTTGCTTTGCAATTCACAGATACCTTCACCTGTTCACAACACAAACTTCTTCTCAGCATATTAACAATAAATATGATCAAAAGAGGATGGTGCGAATGGGGATGATGGCGAGACCGAGGCTGTCATTGAAATTTGGTATGAGGATGCTATCCAGGCACATACGTTCCTGAATAATATGGGCGCCTCCATTTCTTTTGTGTAATTCCCGCCCTGAGAGCTATATATTTTAATGTACTGCCGATAGGAGGTGAGGAACCATGTTAGCGTGACGTGTAAATGGTCGTAAGAACCAAACCCTGGTTGGTTTCTATCAAGGTATGTTAATCTATATAAAGGCATCAGTCTTTTTTTGTTATTGTTTGTTTTGTTTTTTTTAGGATTTTTTTGGTTTGGTTTTGTTTTTTTCATATACGTCAAAATGCACTGGAAGAATTGGTAGGCTGTTGTGAGGTGTGGTAAGCTTGGGACTCGAAGGATTCTAGTCCCATGGACTGCCACTCCGGGTCACTGAGCAAGACCCTTAGCCCCATAATGGCAGCCCACTGCTCCCCAAGATGATGGGTTGAATGTAGAGTGTTCAGTTTGTTGCTCTGTACTTGTGACAGTGGAATGACAAATAAACTAGAGGAAAAAAAATTCAATGTCATCTAAATATGTTGACAGTGGTTTTGGTAAGAACTGTTTTAGACTTTAATTCAGATCAAGTTCTTTTTAGAAACATATCGAAAAATTAGAAGAAGTATTTGGTGTTGTCCTTCAAGTTGTTAGTGGGGACACAAATTCAGCATAATAAAGAAATCATGAATGCATTAACCTAAATTATATACGCAACCAGATACCAGTCAAGACAAGCAGGAGGAATATGAGAAATGACAAACGTCATGTGTGCTCATTAAAATTTGGGTTGAGTTATAGTGCTTAATTCTGGGTTATAGCTGCAAGCAGGATCCCACAAGGAATTTGCTAAAGCTTGTGCTACTTTTCTTTCAGAGCTAAGTATGTACAACAAAAGCTCATCACTGCATTCTTCTTCATTTTGAAATATCAGGCAATAAAATAAAATTGTAAGTACACATAAAGAGTAAGTACACATAATTTCAAAAAGATACAATAAAAAACATCAGAAGTGCTAATTAATAGTACAACTTTAACTTTAATATGTGCGCAACCTTACTGGATAATAAACTTAGGTCAAAAACCTGATTTTCCCAGATTAACTTCCAACTTCAGGTGTTTTTTCTGTATTTCGAATAGGGAATATAAAAAATGCAACATCCAAAAACAATTAGAACATAATTTAACCCAGCAGTAAATCCACTATTGGTTTCCATGAGCAGACCTCTGATGAGAAAAGTCAACAACCAAGTTATGATAGAAAAACACACTGAATGTAAATTGCATGTGTTAATATTTGTAAGTAGGCTTATTATTATTAGTAATTAAATACACTTAAAAAAATTACTAAGCTAAGGCACTTATCCAGAACTGACATCTTAGTAGCGAGCTAAATGTGCACAAGGACCTCCAGCACATATTCCATCTCACAAAGATTATTAGAAAGCTATACATTATCTTGTCTCATTATCATCTACACCCTCATGAATGTCCCATTTTTATGGCCCCTTTTAGCTTCTGCTCTGCCATTACATCAGTTACTTTGTCATCTTCTTACACTCCACTGTCATTAAGACAGATCTCTTTCCTTTTTTGGTAAAACTCTACTTTCCTTTTTTTTTTTTTGCTGTAAACCAAAATACTCATATAGTGTAACAACTCATACAAGCGCACATTTGACACAAATATTTGTTTTCCCTTTTTCTTCTATTTTAACTTTGTTCTCCTAGGTATTGGAATGGCTCCTAATTATTTATGATGTAATTCAGGGAATTATATTAAATAATCTTAATTTAGACCTGCGGGAGACGTTAGGTAGTTTAATAAATAATGGGCCAGACATTTACATAACATTCATGACCCACTGCTGATGTGACTCCATGTCTATTGTTGACATTTGGGTGTCTTTATTTTACATCTCTTTATAAACTAGTCAAATGTTTTTGTTATTTAGCTCAGTCAGATCAACAGACATGTGTTACCAATCCTGGCATGTCAAGCATTTAGCTTTTTTTTGTTTATCTATCCATCCTCTTCTGCTTATTCGGGGTGGGGTCGCAGGGGTATCAGCTTCAGTAGGGAGGCCCAGACATCCCTCTGCCCAGCCACTTCAACCAGCTACTCTGGGGGAACCCCACGCACTCGCAGGCCAGCTGAGGACCATAGTCCCTCCAGTGTGTCCTGGGTCTCCCTCTGGGTCTCCTCCCTCTGGGAGTTGCCCGCCAGTGAGGTGTCCAGGAGGTATCATAGCCAGATGCCCAAAACACTTCAACTGGCCCCTCTCGACATGAAGGAGCTCAATCATTCCTCCCTAAATGATTGAGCTCCTCTCCCTATCTCTGAGAGAGAGCCCAGACCCACTATGGAGAAAACTATGGTGCTGAGGTCACTGAGGTAGTTAAAAAGCTCCAAGGTGGCAAGGCCCCAGGAGGGAAAAAGATTCGCCCTGAGTGAATTAAGTCTTGTGATGTTGTTGGGCTGTGTTGGTTAACGCAACTTTGCAACATTAGGTGGACATGAGGGGCAGTTCCCCTTGGATTGGCAGACTGGGGTGGGTGGTCCCCCTTTTTAAAAAGGGGGACCAGATCTTGATTAGACACCAAAGTGTCACTAAACAGAATTAGTGACAAAGTGTCACTGATTCTGTTCAGAACTGTTATGGACACAATAATAGGTGCAGCCAAGGTGTTTAGGGGATTCGTTTTGGTGGCTTTAGGATCGTGTCTCTGCTATTTGTGGATGACGTGGTTTTATTGGCTTCATCAGGGTGGGATCTACAGCTCTCACTGGAGCAGTTTGGAGTGTGAACTGCTCAGTGCCTGCTTAGTGAGCATCAATGCCTCTTAATCCGAGATCACGGTCTTGAGCAAGAAAGGGTAGAGTGCCTTCTCCGAGTTTGGGGAGGATCTACTGTCCCTAGTGGAGGAGTTTAATTATCGATGGGTCTTTTTCACGAATGAGGGAAAGATGGAGCTGGAGATTGACAGGCGGATTGTTGTGGGGTCTGCTGTGAAGCGGGGGCTGTACTGGTCTGTCGTGGTAAAGAGCTGAGACAAAAGGCAAAGCTCTTGATTAACCGGCCGATCTACGTTCCTACCCTCATCTATGGTCATGAGCTTTGGGTCATGACTGAAAGAAGGAGATCTGTGATACAAGTGGCCAAAATGAAATTGTAAAGCTTATCTAAACCATTGAAAGTTTCCAAATTTTCTCACTTTAAAACAAACTTCATTGAATTTAATATTTGGATTTTCTGCAATAGACCAATTCAAATTGGTCTAAAAAATCATCTTGGCTAAAGAACTTTAGCTCAGTGTGATTGGTTGGACAATGTAAGTCAACAGAAATGTTTAGGTATTGGCACAGATTGAATTTAGCTTTGGAGCTTTGTTCCATTTGAATGATGGTTTTATTTCAACCTTTCTATGGATGCTGTGGCTGTTTGTTTTGGAGTCAGTGTCCTTCTTTACGGTAAACCTCAGCCTAGTAACCAGATCTTTTAAAACCTCTTGCAGGTATTTCTACAAAGTTATTCTTTTTCTGCTCCATTTATCTTTCTTTTCAATTCTGACCAGCTTATCTGGCAGTCCTTGAGAGTCTTTCCACATTCTCAGTCCTATTTAAGGATGGGAATCTTTCAGTGTAGGGTTTGCTGTTTGCCTTAAACAGCTAATGGAAACTGAAAACTGGATTTCCAAATTTTTTAGTAAAAACAATTACCTTCGTTATTCTGTAAAAAAAAAAAAACACACATTAGATGTCCTGTTTATGTCTAAAGTATTGTTATGTACTTCACATCTGGAGGTATTATAAACCTTTATTTGCTTCTATGATTAAAACTGTCCTTACTAAAACTTTCCATATAGCAGGACAACAATTTCCTGGCCACAGCCATTCTGTTTTCAGATGATCTTTTTAAACCAGAGGTGTAAACAATGTTGGTGTTAAAGATATTTACAAGCTGTGAAAATTCTTGTAAAGAAAATCTTGCTGTGATTATTTAACTGCTCAAGAATAAACTAAACATACTATATATGCAATTGACATACAAATTTTTTCTGTATTTCTTTTATTTGTAGCAAAGGGTCCTAAAACATGGAATATCTAAACAACCTTTTATTTTGATGAGAATATTTATTTAATCCTTGTTTTCCTAGAAAAACAAATGAGTATATTATCTAAATACACAAACTCATTAACATATCTAGTTTTTATTTATTTTCGACTAATATATACTCCCACCTCATGTCTCTCTCAGCACATTTTATGAAGCAAATACAACTCAAATATTTTTCCTCCTTTTTTGTAGCCCCTAAAGGCATGTAAATGTCTCTCAACATCCTTGCCTCACCTTGTCACTGAGTTCTTAATGACATGTATGTGTGAACGACCCTGGCGTATACCAGATTCCTGAACTCTGGGCACCTGCACCAATCGAATCCATCCTGTGATGGTACTGACAGAGGCCGCGCCCGCATCAAAGAGATCTTGATTAGCTCAACATGGCCTTGTGAGAAAGGAGGCTTTTAGAGCCTCTGACAGGCTCACTGATTCACATAAACTTCTTTTAATGAAAGTACACTTAAATCTAGAGGACCTACATAACACTACATTCAGCCTAAAGAGGACAGTAGCTCTCATCAAGCTTGGAGATCTTTTTAACTTCTCCTTTTCCAGCCCTGACATGTAAAAACACCCCATTTGGGTTGTTCTAGATAAAAGAAAGATTTTATGCTCAGCCATTTTACCTCTGTTGCCTAATAACACAAATCATAGAAGGCTAAATTGATGCAGCATTACTGACTGCAATGTCACCAAAAACAAACATTATGAATTTTAATAGGGCTGCAAACACTCTGGAATAGCAGCAGTAAAGATTTAAGGTTTATTTGCACTCATTATTTCCCATCACACCTTTCATACAGATGGAAGCAGATCGTCTTTAGGGAATGTGTTAAGACAGTGTTTGGATTTCTAAAATGGGAAATACATTGTTTTTAGCATGTATTGTTGATAGTAGTTAGCCTAGTAACCAGATCGATCAGCTATTGTATTCTGCTGTATTCAACATGAACCTGGATCACAGTTTTGTAAGACTTTAGTTTTCTCCCAAATGTACATTCTAGTTTCAGAAGTAGCTTTATGTGACCACTGCCTGTTGTTCCCAGTTAATTCCAGTTTGTTGTGGGAGTTTACAAAATTTTCTCCAATGCACTTTGCTTTTTCAACATTTTTTCAAATTTTTTTAAAGAATCATAATTGTGCAAAACTTTCATCTTCTTAGCTGGTGGTGTTTATTGGCTTTACCTTTGCCATTTTATACAAAAGAGTACTACAACTACTAGTGGTGCTTGTACCGCAGTATGACAACAACAGCTCAAAGGCTAATAATATAGACACTAGTAAGTAATGGTAAATAAAGGCTGCCACACATTTGGCAAACATAAAGAATGAAAGAGGTTTGTAAGAGTGAATATATGTCGACTTTGAACTAATCCATATGTTGTTGATTTTTACCCTGAGGGTGTTACAGAACTCTTCTTTCCTCCTTTACTTTCCATTTCCTTTCAGAACCAGCTCTGTTTACCTAGTGGTATATCAGAGCTCCATGAATGTCACAGAAGATGTCATTTTTCATTGCTTCCTCTGCAATAATTTCTTGCAGCAATGCATGTTTCCCTTCATGCATTTCTCATAAAAACTTTGCATGGGTGCTTTTCAGTAGTCATCTCTTTTATGGATCTTTTTATTTGCAGATGTTTGTTGCAGCCACTCCTTAGAAGGGCTACACTGCTCTTAAAGTTCTTCTTAATTTTAAATTGCTTTCCTACCTAGATCCATGCCATTAAGAACAATGGAACAAGAATGTATATCCCTCTTTCTTTGATTTCCTGTTTACCCTGAACCAATATAGCTGCCTTTATTTTGCTCATTAATCTCATTGTCGGCGTCTGACTGGTAGATTGAGCAGACAGAAAGGGCCACTACTCTGAGCCTAGTAGGAGTTTGTTCCACAACATTACACCCCTGTTTGCAGAAAGCCTTCATTTTGAGACAAAGTAGCTCAGTTTCTGCACAGAGAGGTGGTTTGAGGCAGTAAAACCTGGAAAGGCAATCCTATGGGACATAATCTGTTAGTTTTATGATGCAAATGAGGTCAGTCACTTCCAGCTAAAGCGAGGCTGATTTCATGCAATTTGCATGGTTTTAGCTGTCTATGTGTAGATGCTTACCGAAAGAGCCTTTTTTAAACATAGGAGCACAAACAGCTGATGAAATAAACAGATAGATTTCATTTACATCGTTCCAAGATTCTCTCACTGTTTGAGACCATTTAATCTCCAACAGTGTTTATTATTATAATTTTTTATGCTGGATTGTAGTCCTATCATATGCACCAAGTCATCCAGGTCCCACAGACAAAAACATCCCCGACCATCATCCTACAGTTTGACCAGTTTGATGTTGTTTTTCTACACACTATTATGTTATTTTCAATCCGCATGTGAATGAATCCTCAGCTTCCTGGACATTCTACTTACTGTATGTCTCTTCTGGCCACAGAATATTTTTCTAAAAGTCTTGCCAATTATCAAGATGTTATTTTGGCAAATATGTTTTGTTCTCATTGCTTAGGAATGCTAACACTGAACTGTCCTATGCCTACACATTCTCTTACTGTATAGCTGAATTAACAACACTTTCCTTAACTGAGTTGAGTCCTTTAATGTTCTGAGATCTTCGGTTATATTTTCCATCAAACTGATTCAGTGTACATCTTTCGAGTTTTCTTTTTTCCTCTACTTAAGCTCTTTCTCTCTGTACCCCTGTGGAGCTTGGTGTTAACGTAGCACCAAGTTGCCTCAGAACCAAAGGAAAGGACTGCTTTCGTCAGGGGCCAAAGGCGGGCTCGCGGGGAGCAACAGCAGCCAATCAAAACGCTGTAAGAACCTTTTTGAGCTTAAAAAATTCAAAACAAGAACACCAGACTTTAACAAGAAACCACTGCATTAGCATTAATGTTGAGTGTCTCTGACCCTCTGAAATCATTCTTTATGGCATTTAAATGAGCTGCTTAGAGCTGTGTTCACAGATATATGATTCTCCACTAAATAAATGCATAATCTGATTAAGGTTTTTAACACCATGGACCAGCTGGTGCTTAAAACTTATGTTCAAAACTTGAATCACGTTTTCCAGCTGCTTAGAGATGAGCTGATTATAAGCATGGAGCTTCACCAAAGACCACCTGTTGTTTTTTAAATCGTTAATAAGGTGGGAATATTTGGGCATCTATTTACAAGGATGCTTTCATAAATTAAAATGATTTAATAATTCAAACTTTCATCATACCCTAGAACCCTTCAGAAAAAAAAAACAAACAGATGGAGAATCAAACAGCAACAGGATGCAATGACCTTATGATGTGACTCTGACTTACAGGTTAGTGAAAAGCAAACCAATTCTGTTGCAAAACCAGGTACTAGAAAACTTAAATAGACCTGGTTAAGCACTGGAACCTCTTTGATGAAAAAGTCTCAAAGTAATTTTTAGTAGGACTGTCATTCCTAATAGTGTTTCGAAGAAGGTTCGCCACTGTTCCATGATTTCTCCATTTCTGGATAGTGGCACTCACTATGGTTCACTGGACTCCCAAAGCCCAAGAAATGGCTTTGTAACTGAGTTTTCAGGTCGACATATGTCAGTGACTTTGTTTCTCCCTGAAACTCCTTTGATGATGCTTTTCTCTTTTGAGATTCTGTAGTTCACTTCAGGTTTTATTTAAAGCTACAGTGTGTAATAATTACAGGGATATACAGTCAGAAATGT
>NW_015151167.1:26450-28441 GCF_000732505.1 Cyprinodon variegatus | reverse complement strand
ACTCATGTTATCGTGATTAGAAATCTAAAAACATGGGACAAACAGACAGCCAGTGGGTGTTCCTATTGATTCATCTTTTTTTTTTTCATTTTTTCTTGTGCATCCTTTTAATTTGTCTTTTGACTGCTTAATGACAGGGCTGTCAACACTTGGTCATTTTAAGGCATCAATCTCCTTTATGGTGGTGAAAACTTGCATTCATTTCGGTTTTCTTCAGTTTTCTTCTCTACATATACAATGAATGAAAAGAGTAAGTAGGATGACTGGTGGCATGTAGTCTCTCATCAGCTCCTCTGCCTCCTATCTTCCAACACCTCTGAGTCTTGACCCAAATACCTGCTTTGATATGGACTCTGATTTAGGGTGAGGCCCCTGGGGTAATCAGAGCCAGATCTGGAGGCCAGCTGAAGGCTTTAAGAGTGAAAGATGCCCACAGGTCTAACAGACTGGAAGGTTATTACAAACTCTGCAGCCACCTGTTTTTATGCTCTCATGTTAATCCTGCTGAGAGGATGTTTCCCTTCTGACTGAAAATGAGAGGAAGGGGACTTCCTACATTCTATTAGTTTTACTCTTTATCTTATTAATGGATTAAATAGATTTCCCCATGAAGTGTTCTCCCATTTCTTAGATTAAATCAGTTATTTCTTTTCCTGTGTAAAGGAACACATCACCCTTTAACTATTTAACGTTTATCGTGTTACCAAAAGCTTCAGTTAATGTTTTATCTTTTAAATATCAGGCACTTAATAAATAAAGTCACTTTCTGTGTAACTCAATAAGTGCAGCTGTTCTGTCTCAGAGAAAGGAAAACAAGTCAACATTTGGAGGAAATTCAAAGCAGGGCTGGGTTATAAAACAGTATTCCAGACCCTGATCGTCTGATGAAAAGGGGTTCAACTTGTTATGTGAAAATATAAAGATATGGAGCAAGATGTTGACGTCCAGCTCAACTAACAAATGGGAAAAGGCGAGCAAGAATCAGAGAAGCAGAGAAGGAGCTCAAGGTAACTCTGGAGTAAAGTGGCCAGATCTCTAAAATCGAATTGAGGCATATTTCTAGATAAATAAACAATAAACAAAATAAAACAATAAAATGTCAAAATGAAATCGTAAAAAAATAAAGACTATGAAGTTGGACAACAGAAGATGGAAATACAAATTAAAGGCCAGCAGTCAATTCTACAAAACCTTATGTTGGATGAAGTCTATTGACACTGCAAGCAGTGTAACCCTGGTTGTTAAACTCAGCTTGCTCCAGAGCTTTGAGTCTACCACATGTAATATTTGAAGGGGGTAACCCATTGTGTCGCAAAATGTGCAGAGGGTGAGAGCTGGGTGAGCTCTAGGATGTGATGTACTGTGGCCCACTGGCACACTACAGCAACACAAACATGGCAAGTAATGTAATCCTAATGATGAATCTTTATGCCCTGTCTTTACCAGAGGAAGCAGAAATGGTTGGAAAGAGAGGACGGTTCTGAGGAAGAGGCCAGCAACCCAAAGCTGTACCAGTTTACTGTGATTCTGTGCAGCTCATCCTCTCACATCTTTGCCATAGGAACCATCACTAACTATCCAAACTACTGAGCAGTTAAATTCAATTCAGTTTATTTCTATATTTCCAATTAACAACACATGTCAACTCAAGGCACTTTACACAATTCAGTTACATTACAGAAACAGACTGATAAAAGGTTTTAATTCAATTTAGCTTGTTTATATACTGTCACAGTCTTGGTTTTGTTATGTTTATTTAGAGTATTCAGTCTTACTTTGCTCCTTGTTTTAGTGTCTAATACCGTAAATTCTCTAATATTGGCCTGTATTCCAATAAAGGCCGGGTCTCTAATAATGGCCGGTCTCGCTGTCAGAGGAGGTAAATACTGGCCGGTCTCTAATACAGGCCGGGGCTATAAACGTTTTTTCTGGGCATACCTCAACATTATACTTGTGGTAGTAAGTAACATACAAGTACCACAGCCCTGCGC
>NW_015151167.1:10272-25594 GCF_000732505.1 Cyprinodon variegatus | reverse complement strand
CTTGTTCTTAGTTTTTTTTGGATTTTCCCTGATGTCTCCTAGATTCTGGTTCTTAAGATATTTTGTTGGATTTTTGACTCCTGTCTTGTAAGATATTTTTGTTGGATTTTTTGACTCCTGTCTTGTGAGATATTTTTGTTGGATTTTTGACTCCTGCCTCAGAGCCTGTTTACCTCCAGCCTCTGAACCTGAAAACCTATTAAATCTCTTAAATTCATCTCATCTCTGCATTTGGGTCCTCTAACCAACACCACCAAATCGTGACATATAGTGCTAATTCACAACACATGTCATCTCAAGGCACTTTACAGTTCACCAGATCATACTGTCAAATTGATTCAAAGTTTTCTATCTAAGGAAAACGGTTGATTGCATCGTCTCATTGACTCAAATGCAATCCCTCAGAGGTTCCTTTTTTTAGGCTGATTGCACAAAGTCAATGAATAATTTTTATGTTGTGTGACCCGTAGACGAAGGCTAGAATTAAGGCGAAATCATTATTTTCGGATACAAAATTTTGGTAGTCTCCCTTTTGTCAAATTTTTAAAAATCTTTAAAAAATGTACTGTTTTAAATAAATTTACATAATGCAGGTTTCTTTTTCGAATAGCGTTTTGGTCATGATGACTGAAAATAATTTAAAATCATTATACTATACTGGACAAATGATGCAGACTTATTTTACTCCATTTTTAATGCATTTACTGTTTTGTATGAATTTAAAAAGAGGACACGTCATTATTTCCATTATAGGAAACATACTTGATATATTCTCATTTCCTAAACGAAGCACTATGTGTAGAAGAAATGAGTCAGCAGGGAGCACCTGCTCAGGATTGAGCAGCTTACATCAGTTCCTCCTTAGTGAGGTCACAATCCAAGCCAATAGCAACACTGAAATGCAGTAACCACCACTCTAACCTGAGGAGGTTTTAGACACAAAAGCAGGATTTCAACAAATTTGTAGTAAATTGTCAAAATAATGTCCAGGACATGTAGACAGCACTTTAGCATCTGCTTTTGCAATTTATTATTTAAAAAAACTTGGATTTGATCTTGAGCAATCCCTTCAGATTTCTCTCCCTGTTTCTCATGCAGCAGCTACCTCTATGCTCTACTCTTCCTTTCGTTATTCTGGTTCTTATTAAAAGTTTATTTTGCTCTTTTTTTACTCATCTTAGGTAAAACAAAACACCCACAAATCCCATTTCATTTTTTGTGGATGTTGATACCATTGCTAATGTTTAATCTCACAAACCAAATGTTAGAAATATTTTATTTATACTCCGTTTGTGTTTCATGGGCTGTGTTCTAATGAACTATTATGTATAATGTATGATTCATCTTTTATTAACTCTTGCTTAAGATCGTTCCAGATAAAGGTCATGCAACGGACGGGTTGTAAAAGAGGCCTGAACATCCTCTATCCCATGCTGGGTTGAAACATGTGTTCTTGGAACAATTCAATTGTAAAACAACCACATGCTTTGTTTTAACATATGTGCTGAGGTTTAAAGTAAGATCATTTTGTTTCCCTTTCCCTTAGTTAAACCTCAGCTGGTGTAATT
The DNA here is from genome assembly GCF_000732505.1 of Cyprinodon variegatus. Classification (NCBI taxonomy): domain Eukaryota; kingdom Metazoa; phylum Chordata; class Actinopteri; order Cyprinodontiformes; family Cyprinodontidae; genus Cyprinodon; species Cyprinodon variegatus. The sequence goes on along the minus strand of NW_015151167.1, from coordinate 24,026 downwards.
AGGGACACCCCCTTTTCTTCGATAAATAGCGAGGAGAAAGCTGAAGACTGGAGAGTGGGGTGGAGATTGTAAACTCCACAGTCTCTTCCTACTCTCCTCGCGAGTAACTAAATTAATTGTCTCTGTGCCTTCTTTCTTTCCCTGTATATATGTATGATGTTTTAGGTGCTTAGACCTGACACCAAACCTTTATAATGACATGGATCAGCTCAGTTTAAACAAAGTTATTAGATCCACATACAATGTCCATTTGGCAGTGACAAGCTGCTCCTTTATTTATGTATTTATTTTAAAGTTTCTTTTCTTCTACTATGGTTGTAAAGCTAACCATAGTGCCACCAGTTGCTACAAGCCATATATTTACTTGCTCTTCTTACATGGTTAATATAATAACAGTCTCTAGCAGTGTTAATTTCATCAGCTTTAATTAATTTAGTCACAATGACAAAAATCAATATTTAGTCTTAGTCATATTTAGCCATTGCCTTCCCAATATAGTCTAATTCTTAGTCTAAATGACGAAAATCAATCTTAGTCTTAGTCAAATTTTAGTCATTTTTGTCATTTTAGTCAACACTGTAAATAATAGAACCTCTCCACTCACTGCTTCTCTTTTTCTCTATTTTATTTATATAACACTGTGCAGAATATAAGTTCTCCATACACACACACTGTTTCTCTTTTTAACATATATCACACTGCACACATTGAACCTTTTGTTGGCTTGTTGCATCATATCCACAAAGTCTTCATCAATGGTCCTTGCAGGCAGGCCAGAGCGCCCAACCCACTTTGCCATTGAGTTCTCCAGGGCTTTCTGCTCTTTGGCGTCAGGTGTGTACGATGGGGGTACTCCCAACAGCTCTCCAACAGACTTCCCATTCTTCCCCAATGAATGATTTGGCTTTGGTGTCAGTCATTATCATTCAGGTTGATTTGTTTTCCTTAGTGCTGTAAACGAAATGACTCCATACTTCCTGCCATTGTTTTTGCCCAGCTCCTCCTACAAACCGTACACCGGTATCCGAGCCCGAAGCAATGACTGCGAATTTGAGCTAGGCACAGTTAACTACTAAAACCTGGAAAGGCAATCCTATGGGACATAATCTGTTAGTTTTATGATGCAAATTGAGGTAAGTCACTTCGAGCTAAAGCAAGGTTGATTTCATGCAATTTCCATGGTTTTAGCTGTCTGTGTGTAGATGCTTACTGAAACAGCCATTTTTAAAACATAGAAGCACAAACAGCTGATGAAATAAACAGATAGCTTTTATTTTCATCAGTCCAAAAATCTCCTACTGTTTGAGACCATTTCATTTTATGCTGGATTATAGTTCTATCATATGCACCAAGTCATCCAGGTCCCACAGACAAAAACATCCCCAAACCATCATCCTACAGTTCCTCCACATGCAGGTTGTTTTGTTTTCCTTCGCGTTGTAAACGAAATGGCTCCATACATCCTGCCATTGTTTTCGCCCAGCTCCTCCTACAAACCGTACACCGGTATCCGAGCCCAACGCAACGACTGCGAATTTGAGCGAGCTAGAGTTAACTACGACCAGTGACCAATATAAGCCCGCTGCTACTACTGAATGAACGGCACGAGGTACTGTGGAACAGGCGCCGATGTAGGGGCAAACAGGGCAACAACGGGTAATCTTCTATAAAGTTCAAGAAACACTTATATTAACAATTACAAATTAATTATAAGCAGTTACATTTTTTAATGTCCATTCGTCCATGGCTTGTACATTTTTTTTATTCTCGTCATATTATTATTTTCTGGAAACAATTTTTGTGCGTCATCGTCTTGTCAGAAGGGGCATTAACAAACTATTTTCATTATAGTCCTGGTTGACAAAATTAACACTGGTCTGTAGGAAGTTACAATAGAAACATTTCCAGAGACATTTGTTCACATTACTCTGGAGGAGCTGCAGGCCTTTGTAGCTCAGAGCAGAGTTAATTGTTCATTCTGCACTTTACAGTACATACCTTGAAAATTACAGACATCATACCCCATAGTAGCCTCATGCTGATTTTCTTTCCAATGCACATGTCAAGTCTCCAAAAACAGGACCCAGAATTCAGGCAGACAGAACAGGTAGAATAACAAAAACAGACCAAACAGGGGAAAGCCAAACCTCAGGAATCCAGAGGCAGACACAGCTCTGGATCAGGCAGTCAAAACACAACAGGGTACGCTAGATAACTCACACTCTGGTCAAATAATCTGGCACTGATGGCTGGAAATAGGCATTATTAATAGGAGCTGGAATAGGTGGATCAGATCAGATAAGAAGGTGGAAGGAATTAACTAATAATCCTGTCATCAGAGCCAAGATCATGAAAGCACAGCGTTGCTGATAGGAAGATGGGTAATTTATTACTAATTGGGAAAACTTTGGAGAGAAAAACACCTACAAGGAAAGAATGATTTTAAGCTTCTAGTCAGACAGCTCAACAAGAGCTACAATATAGAGGTTAAAATTAAAAGTATACTTATGTGTTAGAATTGTCCATTTGAAGTCCATATCTTCATCCAATTTATTTAGTTATTTTTGCATAAATCACATGTGTAAAGTGTGATTTCGCAAGATAGTTCTTAATGTTTTTAGCTAGGTTGTAATTACTAGTGACAATATTTGGCTGAAAGTCTAATTACAGTTGGGAGAGTTACTTGCCTGCCTGTTTTGTCCCCTGATGCCAATAGAAATTTGATTAAACCACAATGCTCTGATGAAGCAGAACAGCTTCTATCTGGGCTTGGTCCTTAATGCCAACAAACAAATCAATCATTATTAGGAAAGTTACAAATACTGGGTAAAATTTAACAACATTCACCAATCAGGCATTACGCCACGCACATACAGTACAATATTTTAATGAATGTGTTAGTGGCAATGGGTCTTCAGTCCAATAAATATATATTATTTGTTTCTAAATGTTTATATAGATTAAGAATAAAACCCAACTCATCTACTTTGCTGCTCTAAAAACATTGACCCCCATATTTAAACCAGTCTCTGCCATATTCCCTAAAAGCAGCAAGACAACACTACTGACTCAGACAAAAACATATTACAAGAAAATTACACTTTCTGGGTAAACTTTACTTCTGGGTACCATTCAGTGTGGCTTATTACAGTCTAAATTAAACCACTAAAACTCTTGAACCAAAGCAGAAATCAGAATGGTAATTTGCTGCTGAGGGAAATGTAATAATAATGTTACCATTTTTTTTCGGCTGCCTTACAGCAGTAAGTCCACCATAAACATAATGAAGCCCCCTTCACTGTGTGCTCCAGTGTATATTTGTGAGTCATTTTTTTTTTTTTGTCTTGCCTACAGAGGATAAGCTTTCTAACTACCCCCCACCACCATCCTTACACTAAACCTTACTATCAGGCACGACTTATTTGATTTGCAGAATAGTTTTGCATCCTGGCTCACATGTTGAAAGGGAGGCTCAATAACTGGAACTTTACACATTATACTTAAATGGGGTCATTTGGCAGGCTGTATCTGCTCCACTGCTGTGTGCCTCCGACTGGGATCTATAGGACCCATTCTGTTCCATTGACTTTCAATCACGTTCCTCTTAGTTCCCCCGGTTCCCCACCGACTGCCAACCGGTGACTCATTACAGCTCTAAGGGTAAGTAGGGGCTTGCAACCAGTACATTATGTTGCTCAATGCAACAATTTCCTTCTGTTTGTTGGGATGTAATTACAAAACCATTGTGTTTATGCAGTACATTTGGCAGCCTTGTTCTCAAAAGTAACTTTTTCTTTTCAGATAAACTAAAAAAAGCCAAATCATAACTACCAGATTATAATTCCTACGTATATTATAAAGACTCCTGAAAGACGCAGAATTTATATCATTAAAGTCAAGAAATAAAGCTGCACACAAAATGATTTTCTTTTAAAAATATATATATATATATAATGACAATAATCATTTTTAATTGTCTCCTCTTACAAAAAAATTTGAAAAATACTGTGAATGAAATCCTGGTTTGTGTCAAATAAAGAATGGATCCAATTTAATTCAGTTCAACTATATAGTGCCATTTCACAACATAAACTACCTTTATTACTGATCCTTTTCAACGCTAACAGATCTACTGTAGCATCTATGAGCCATCTGGAAAACAATAACGTTTTGTAATTCCTTTCTCCAGTTCTGCGCAAAATGTTGCCATTTTTTCTTTTTAGTTTAAATCAGAATCTTTGGCTTTCTGTAAAGTTTTATTTTGGAAGACCTTCGGAGGTTTTGCAAATCCTCCCATCAGAGTTTCTAAAGTGAGCTCCGTAACTGTTTTTTCTGCCAAAGTGCATTAGAAATGTCAATTTGTATCTTTACTTATTCATAATCATTATGTCACATGCAGTTTTACACAGTGATTTCAGTCCTGGCTCACTACATGTTCAATGTCAATCCTGTTTCCCCTGACATGTCTCTGTAATTCATTGTTCAGTAAAACTTTTTCCTTTTTGTTGTAACGTTTTTAGGTTTTATTGACATACAGATATATATACACATTCATTCTCATCCAGGAGGAGCAGATTTTACAAGTTTTGATTGCTCAGTGCAATCAGTTTGGTTTCCTTTGATAGCAAACTTTTAACCTGTCTGATTGTGTCTTAATAAAAGTACCTACATATATACAGCAAATGGACCTACATACTGTATATACAGTAAATGATCTGATTTGAATTGACAGATAAGTCTATTTGTCCTGACCTGTAGCTCACTTGCATTAGCTATATATTTACCTTATAAAAACCTCTGTAGTCATCCTTTAGCCGACACAAATCACTCTAGTAAGATGGACAAGTAACTACTGCAAGCAGAAAGCCTGGGTGGGTGGCTATGGGAGCGATGGGAGGCTAGTGTTAAAAAACACCCTTCCCATCAGTCCCATCCCAACTGATTCATTTCTTTTGGAAAATATTATGAGTCCTCCCTGACAGTCTGCACTTAAGGTCTTTCTGGAGCCAAGCACACAGATTAGATTTTATTGTCTCTCAGACTTAAAATAAAGTATCAGCTAGGAACATTAACTTAAGCTTTTTTCACTTTTTTACTGCTCATAACACTAGAAAAACTTTTCACTTCTGTTCAGTACCAGCCTGGCCAGTCAGAATGACTTACATAGGGCATAAGTCAATTTGTAAAGGGTCCAGACTCTCCAGATTTGCCAGACTCACCCATAATGTTGCAGCACTTTTCTATAACCATAAGAGTCAAGACTGTAGCCACAGTGAGGTGATAAAGGGATATACATTACATAAGATAAGTGATAATTACTAACCGGGCACAGTTAGGCAGGTGAGCTATCCGGGCAGTGATCATGACTTCTGGAGGTTGTGCAGCGTATTTCAGTGCAAACAACAAATCACCTGGTTCAGGAGACCACAAGGGTGGCCACTGATTAGCCAGGGGTGGTCATTGTCCCTCTTCAAGCTCCGCCCCTGGCATGATCTCTGTTGTTAAAGAGCGCAGGATCCATGTGCATGGGCAGGGATGCCTCAATAGCATCATTGTTGGGTTTGCTCTGTACAATTTGTCAAGTATAGGCCTAGTTTTAGTTTCCTATCAGCTTGCTGTTGGATGAGAGCAAAAAGTAGGGCAGAAGTAGGATCATGGTGGAAAAACAACATTTGTGAGACAAAGTACCAGCATGAAAAAGTCCGTCAACTTTTGATGCCATAAGATTTGAAGTCTGATCATGAAACTTCAGTTTTCTGTCATCGTTTAAGATTAATTTCTGACCAATAATACAAAGAACTCTCAGGAGGTTTTGATCAAAAAGTTTATGAAATAAAGAAAACATGATTCTTTAGAAACTGTCTCAATAAGCAGGTGGATGGAAATGAAAAAAAAAGAAGATAGGCTGAGAGGAGCAGTGAAAACATATTGTGGTTGAGAGAGTGAGAGGATTTTCATCCGGTGGTTAAGGTGGCTTCCCAAGAAAGAGAAAACAGGAGCTGGTCAGAGAAGAGCCAATGGTTAGCCATGGTAGCTGTGCTTTTTTCAATCTACCTGGTTATCATAGGAGTCAGTTGATTTCAGGAAGGAATAAAGAGCAGTCTACCTGGTGAGAAAACCTTGAAGAAAACAACAGGGTGGTTTGATACTGGCAGGAGCACGAAAACTTGGTAATTTACTCCGAGATTGTCTCCATTTTTTTTTTCCTGAAATAAAAGTAAAGTAAAAAGGTACTTTATGTTCATTTGAGCAACATTCATGCAGCCAAGTAGTGATAGACATATTTTGCTACTGCTGTTCCACCACTAACCCCCGCAGCAGGTTAAAAAATACAGTCTTAGCTTAACTTGTGGTTAATGATCTCTGGCCAAACCATTTGTCCCACAGAGAAACCACATGGACCTAGCATAGACTTTGGTCCTGGATTGTGCTAAAATATGAAAATATTGGTGAAACAAAGTGACTAATGTGCATGCAATGAGACATTTATCATCAATCAATGACTTAATTTGAATTGTCTGAACTGGTATTGTTCTTTCTCTAGTCTGAGCATTACAGGTTGAGTCTAAGAATCTGTGTGAAAGCAAACTGGGCCAACTGAAAGAGGAAATTTCCTCACTTTAACCGATCACTGCTCCGTAACAGCTGAGTAAACGCACCTTTAACCTAAAAGCTTTATGACCTTTACATGAAGGGAAGCCAGAGAGCCTAGAATAAGCTCAGAGAGGAAGTGTAACAGAGCATTACTAACAGCAGAGGTACCCTGCAGCCTGTGAAGAAAATACTGTAGATAGATGGATGTTATCCAACACAAGACATTCAAATCATAGCAATCTGAAAGACATCATGTGTGAAATCTTTATGGAAGTATTAATAGATATTTGAAGGTCTTACTCTCTAAACCTACAGGCCTTCTCCATCCCTCAGTAGATTTTGAAAAGGAAGATACACAAGGGGATGGAGAGAATACATTCTTGGCTGTGAATCAAGATAAGAGCCTCAGAAGCCAGGTCTGTAAAAAGAAAGCAGCATTTAGTAAAGGCAGTGATTGTCTGCGCGTAGATTTTTCTGTGTGTCTGAAGGAGCACGTTTTGCCTTTGAAGATGATGAAGATTGAGCCATTAAAAGCATCATCGTTGTTTTGCTCAGGGGAAAAATTGATGATGACTCAAAACAGCGACAGAACCATTTTAACCTGTCTCTTTACCATTTATCATAGTTAAGACAACAGCTGCAGCACTCTCTGTATCCCCATAAAATCCCCCAAACGTGAAAACGTGTGTGTTTCTAAGAACTCCTGTCTAGCACTGTATATTACACAAAGGAGGCAATTTACAGTGACGTGACAGGGAATAACCCCAGCAATGTAGAGGCAAACATGAGGAGCTGTTGGAAGCAAATTTGATGTTGGTGGCGAGAGGGTTGATGGTGTTTTTGTGTTCCATATGCTCAGTGGAAAATAGGCTGTCAACTGGATTTCTCTGTGAACATGAGAAGAGACAGTGGGGTGCAAGAGCACGGGGCTGAATCCCGCAGTGTATATCCAGATGCATATACGCTTGAAGATTTAGGGATCTTCAGAGACCACAGTCAAATTTTATTGCATACTTGTTTATGCACAGATGCAGTCGTCTGTCTGCAGACTTGATTTCCTGTTGGAGTGCGTGCTTCTATACATTTCCAGCCGGCACAGTAGGTTGTTCAGGGCCTCAGCACTGAGCACCGAAAACTGCGTCAGTGCATTAGTGTCATGCCAGATGTATCCTCCACCCTGTCCCTGAGCTCTTGTTGCAAGCCCACAGAGAGGAATTCAGCTGCAGCCAGCGGCAGTTTGCATGATGAGCCTGGCCGATCGCCTCAATAAGGACTGATCGCACCGTTTGGACAGAAATGGGGACGGATGTAGAGGGATGGAAAACAGATGGGAAGGAAGGAGGACTGAGGAAGAGATATAGATGGGGTGGACTGATGTGGAGAAATGTTAGGGAATGATGGTTTTCAGAAGGGTAATGCTGGTGTGTAGTGAGTTTTCTGTGCACTGAAATAGGCAAATGGCCAGCCATTACTGACAGTGATCTTCTCTGACTTCAGCGAGCTCGGACACCTATCATTACCCTGCTGAATTTATTATGACGTTCAGAAGGGAAAAAAGCCCTCTTCACAGCTCCAGTCAATCTTTGACTGTGGCCTTGCAGGCAGCTGAGCCTATGGTTCATAGCACGCTTTTTAAAACCGTGGGTGAAGCAAGCTGCTTTTACCGAGAGGGGAGGGTAAATCATGGAGTGCATCACATTAGCACTTAAGATCCATAGTGCTGAGACTTATAAATAATTAGGTACAAGGCGCAATAGGGAACCCGGTAAGCTGTCAAAAAGCAAAAACAGGTTAGTTCTTTTGCATCAGAATCACTGATAGTAGACGCTATACAAGTTACAAATTTTGTTTATTTCCCAGTGGACTGGATAATATTTCATGTTTGTTGATCTTTCAACATCTATTAGCTTTCTTTACAGAATTTTAAGTTTACACAGTTGGTAAACAGTCTTGGCTTATACAATGGAAATGTTTTATAGTCTACAGCTTATTTGGTACTCAAGTGCAATATATAGTATGGATCATATACCCTAAAGATGAAATCTTTAGGAAATCTTTAAAAATTAGACTTAAGTTTGTTTCTCAACATTATAGCTTATTTGGGGTCAGCATAAAAAATAATTGCTTTTCAAATAAAATGGAAAGATTAAGACAAATCCGATAAATACCAATATTGACAAAAATTAGGGATAAACTGTATTGTTAAACACACCAGGTTTTTCATAAGCCAAAGTGGTGGGCCTTGACCTAACTAAAAATACGTAAGATTTACTTCGCACTATGTCCAATACACATACGTTAGCAATATAGGGGAAGTCCCCCGACCTCTCCACTTAGAAAAAAAATGTAATGCATGTGAGAGGATGCAAAAGCCCTTTGTTCCTTGAGCTTCTCTGTTTAAAAGTTGCAGTTTGCATCGCTCATCCAAGCTTACTATCCAAAAGATGGTTTGCAATTTTTCCACTATGTCAGACTCAACACCAGTAAGTGACAGTGGGGACGAGCACATAGGAAGGCCTTACGTAGACATATTACCAGAATGATTGACAATTAGGATGACCACTTATTTTGATAATCCACCCATGAAAAACAACATCCTCAACTATACCTTTAAGACCTGATAACTGTGGAGATATTCTTTCTTTTTTTTTTTTTTTGTATGTGTTTCTGCAGTTTAAAAATTTGCTTGAAAACCCCTTGGGCTGAAAAGAAAAAGGGACACACAAACAGAGATATATGCTTCTCCTGGACATCCTGCTGTTTGCATACAGGGAGAATCGCTCCTAAGAAGATTTTCTCTCATTAGGATTTCAATTGTTCTGACTCATCTGCAGCATTCTAACAAACTATGCTAGGGTGATTGTGATGGACTTGAGCTCAGCAGTGGCGCTCCAGAATCAATGGTATCCTGAATACAGGAAATACCAAGGAGATTATAATTGACTACAGGAGTCAGACACTCCTCTCTGCGTACAGGTGGAGGCAGAGGTGGTGTGGATGGCATTAAGTTCTTTGGCTCTTTATTCTTCTGATCTCCGGTCTGAGAGCATAGGAGCTGGTGAAGACGGCCAAACAACAGCTTTTCCCTTAGAGGCCTGAAGCAAAATAGACTTTCTACTCAGCTCTCGACAAACATTTATAGTCACAACCGATACTGTTTGGGCCGGGCTGATTCTGCCTTATGAGGACAGCTCAGGGGTTTGTGAGAAGCCCTTTACTGGGTCCGGACTCAGTTTACATGCATAAGTCCAGAAAAGGGCCAAATACATAGCTAGAGAGCGCACCCATCGGGGTAATGCACTGATTATCCCACTTCCATCAGGAAAGCAATTCAAAAATATTTCTATAAACTCAGAAACAGTTTAGTTCTTCAGAGCTTAGAAAGCAATCGTCCCCCTAGGCAACCCTGGTGAATAACAGCTCATTTTATGGCACATAGAGTGTTTCAGCAGAAGTTACACTTTTTGTCAATACAACATGCCATATTCCATGTTCACATGTATTCTTGTTTTCACCAATTTGAAGTCTCCTCTACGGATGTTCATTGCTGCTTTAATAAGAACCTCTATGGCTGTTGCTCAATCTGGTTGCAGATAAAGGCTTTGTGATAGAAAATCATGCCACTCTATTGGCTTTCATATCAGTGTTTTACACTTTTCTTTTGTCCTGTGTTAGTAAACTTAAGGGTTTTGTATATTTACCCTCAAAAGAACACTGGAGTGAAGGCATTTAAGTAATGGAGGCAGAAAATTCAGTATTTCCTTAGTTGAGGTTTGAAAAATTCGAAGATCAAGTAAGCAAACATGCAAAAAAATGTTGAATGTCAAGAAGGGTAAGACATGCCGAGATGCCAAGATGCTGGCAAGATTATGGATATGTGAATAAGTACTGCCAGCAGAGGGGGACGGTGTACAACTGCTGCTCGCACCCGGTGCAAAAATTCTTTGCAGGCTCAAACAGTACACCATAAACTCTATCAGGTTTGATTGCTTTGCATCCATTTTTTTATTTGAAGATGAAGGTTTGTTTTTTTTTTATCACTTTTAGAAGCACATTACATGACTGGGCCTCTCTAAAGAAAGACGTTTGCAGCCAGACATTGAGTTGAAATGCATAATTTCAATCAGAAAGGAGATAAAAGATATAGAATGGATGAGGAATATAGTTTCATGCTGCTTGATCATAAAAAAGCAGTAAGATGTGAACAAGTTGACTTTGAATCTCTATAGTTCTATCACTTAGCTCAGCTGATGGGCAATATCAGCACTAAAGCTGCTCAAGGTTCACTGAGACCTGATACTCTCAGGTATCATTTCTAGCCCAATGGATTTAAAAACAAGCCTTGAAACCAAAAAGTATTTTTGGAGGAATTATGAACCGATATGCAGCACAAGTCCAATACGTGGAAGAAAAAACAAAACTTGGAAAGTTTAACGCAAAACACACAAACAATGATGCACGCACAAACATTGCAACATAATCCTCTCAGTGTAATGAGTTCACGCTCCAACTGGCTGGACTTCTTGCTGAGCTTTTCTTCAGAATTAAGAGACATGCAAAAAAAAAAAAAAAGACATAGATGATCTCAGCATTTTCACCAGATATGACCTTTAGATTTTTGGGTAAAAGGCTATTGATTTTAAAGCTGAATGATATAGTAAATACATTTTGGTCAACGGTTTAATCTGATGCTTTCTATGCCCTAAATAGCTGTCACTTAACAGTTAGCACAGCGATGTTGTAAAATCGCTCGCTAAGTATATTAAATCAATATGAGAAGAAACAAAGCAATGATTCCCAAAAAATTGTGACATTGTCTCTGGGTCACGGGTTCAGACTCCAGCAAAACTGTCATAGAGCTTCTGCAGTCCATTAAATAAGGATTTTATAAACACTCATTCTGAAAGTCATGAGGGTTTCTATGGACAGATGGCAGGTGATGAAAATTCTAAAAATAAAATAGAGCCTGCAATTCATCCACTATGAGCTAAAGATATAGGAAGATTACAGGGCAATTAGATGCAGAGGAAGCACTGTGGTGAGTTGCATTATTTATTGCAGATTTATTAAGTTGTCTTTCCATCAGCAAAATGAATGCCATGTGTTGGTTTTCTCTTTTGTCAATATTCTTAATTGAATTGATAGAAAAATTATGACTTATTGGATTTGTAGATGGCAGAACAACCCTCAAAACAGCAGTCTTGCTTTTATGAAAGTGCTTGAATATTTGCATCCTAACCTGAAGTTATTCAGTTATTAATAGGTAATTTATAGCGTCACTCTTGCTCCTAAACCTTTTTTTTTTGTTTTCTTTAATGTTACATTATTAGTAATGAACACTGATAAGGTAATACATCAACCACAGTACCTCACCTGAGAAAATTGAGGGAGTAAGAGGTACAGACATTTTTTTTTTTATCTGGTGGACTGATTCGCTGGGTGTTTTAACAGATCCCATTCTAGCCCTGGAGGCTGAGATCATCCCACCCCCTCTGCGTCAGCACAGCTTGCTGAAATCTGTGCCATCATTTCTGCTTGAAACAGCATGAAGGGAAAAACCTAAACATATAGACACACATTGGGAAAAAAAACAGATTTTTCTGACCACCACAGGTAAACCTATCAAACATTGAGCTCAGATGCTCCACCTATAAGATGCTTTGACAAGACCGGAGCAGGTTGCTGTTGCACGGTGCACTTCACATCAGTTAGGCACTTCTTCTTTGAGTTGACACTTTCACCAGGTGGGTTGGGAACTATCCCCACCAAAACTGAGTCTGCTCGAACGTGCATTAATTGGCTAATTAGTGACCTCCTAATAATGGGGATTATGGGGGTTACACTGGGAGAGACTGTAGATTAAACAGTTTAGAAAAAAGCAGGATGGATTCTTCTTCCTTTTGGGAAAATACAATCCCAAGTGGGGCCATTATATGATTTTGATTTAAAAGTAGTTACATCATTATATTTTAATTACATTAGAGTCTTATTTAACACAGGATGAATCACACTTTGAGCTGGAACTGGACAAAGCGACACCATTTCTTACAGATAAGGCCAAGATACCATGAGGAGCTCAACACATTAGCTGGGCCCACTTTTATGAACAGGGCTTGAGTGTTTGAAAACAATTCAGATTTGACCTGTTCCAGGGTTTCAGCCTTCATTTATGGGTTAGGGTTAGGAAACTGCCTGAGCACAAACTGATTACTTTGCATCAGAGATGGGGACTCGAGTTTGTGACTCGTACTCGAGTCGCACTTAAGTCGCATATTTAATGACTTCAGACTCAACTGAGACTCGTGATTTCCGACTTGTGAACAATATTTTATTTCTAAGTGTTTTTTGTTTCACTAACTTGACTGATCGCCGCTCGCCTTACCCGCACACAGAAGAGGTAAAAAAATAAAAATAAAAAATGGCTAAGGGGCTGTCAGACTGTCATGTAGCACTGACGTCACTGACGCAACGCTACGTGACATATATGCCCGCGTGCCCATGCGCATGCATGCAACCCATACAGATATGGAGGCGATGATTACCCCCCCTGTTTCGGTCCCACTTTTCAACCTTTGGCTACAAAAACTTTACATAAGTCGGGAATGATAAAAAATACACGATGCTTGGTCCACCACATCTAATTTTATCAGCCACAATGCAGTGCAGGTTTACAGCCAGGGACATCACAGACATAAGGCAATAATTCAGGACCTTATTATTTCATGCAACCTCCCCTTGTCTTTGATCGACAAGCCCAGCTTTAAAAGCTTCATGGCAGTGGCAGTGGTAGAGGAGAAATATGTTGTGAATAATGTTGTGAGTTGGCGCTAAATAAATAAATTGAATTGAAAATACTGCCCGCCAAGTCGGGCATTAAGTTACAAAAAGTTATTGTCACAATCTTTCTTTTATAAAAGTATTGTTATTGTCCTGCTATTTGTTTAGGGTTTTTCTTTATCTGTTGTAGTTGCTAACTTCATATGTATTAATAAAAGGCAGGATTATGATTGTGTTTTTTTCCACAGTCCTCATTTTCACTTAAAAATAAAAGAGCAGACATTTACTGCTAAAACTAGAAAAAGTTGTAACCACAAATGTCAGGTAAATACTGTAAGAAAATAGTTGTTTTGAAAATAAAAAAAATAAAGAAAAAAATTTTT
>NW_015151167.1:0-10262 GCF_000732505.1 Cyprinodon variegatus | reverse complement strand
ATTGCGATAGGCCTTCTCAAGACTTGAGACTTGACTTGGACTTGCAAAGAATGACTTGTGAACATGTCTGCTTTGCATCTCTAATCAGTACTAACACTTATCTTTGCAAACTTAACTAAGCAAAATTACCTGAATGTTATGATTCACTATTGACAAATTGATGAACTGTTTAATCCCTTTTTTAGGTAGCAAACCCAATAGGTCATTTATTTTTGCCCTGCTTGTATATAGTTACAATGAAGCTGTCAGTGTGCAGGCATGATATTCAAAAGGCCCAATTAAGGGAAATCAGGAAACATCAAGTGAAACATCAGCTAAACAAGGCTGTGGTTTAGTTTTTGTCAAGATATAAAACAGCCTTTATAAATCTGTAATCAAGCAGATAATGACAATGAAAGCTTTCCCCCCTTTGCAAGAGCGATAAACAATCCTACAACCTTAAACTTCAAACCTTTCTCTACAGAATCTGGCAGTCCTGCTTAACTGATCCTACCGTTACCTTTTTTATTTGCTTTCAATATCCCTGATTAGGGATGGTCACAATGCAATGAATATAATCCCTTTAAAACAGATACCCTTTTCCAAATTAATCACATAATCTGATCTCTTGCTCTGCCTCTTTATTTATCTATTTCATTTTTGTCATCACAGTAAAAAAAATCCCCCTTTAACTCAGAAGTATAATTTTAAAGCTGGTGCTTCCAAAGGGTCAAACCTTTCCAGTTGGCTATCTGTTTATAAAATAAAGTTTTTCCTCCTGAGTTGGACTGGTATTGTGAAGTGTGGGCCTAAAATGTGGAATGATGGAATGATGAAAACCATCAGGGCATAAAACTCAACTTTTAAGATTAATATTATTAATTTGAAACAATATTTTGCTGCCTGTCATTTTGCGTTTTGTATGTAGTATAGATGAAGCTGCAGGAACAAAATATAATCTCTATATCAGGCTGGTTAGATGATAAAGATTTTAAACAGTTGATCATGGTTTTGTCCACTTATACCTGACTAATTAATATATAAGGGATTGTATTTTAATGAAATGATCATGCTGTTCTTTATAACTTTTTTAGCTTCTTTAATCTTTAGCAATAATTTCTACATGATGCCAGTCAACTCTTCTATTAATAATTTCTTTCTAATGCCTAAGTTTCAGAATGAACTTTCCATTGAGGGCAGACTGAGTCAGCGCTCGCTAATCAGGAGTCGAACACCCACCGACCTGCTACATCCACCTCCACAGAGGTTTGATTGTCTGAACCTTGCAGCAGTATTCGACATCAGGGGTTGGTGGTGGGAACAACTGCTGATAGAGGGAGAGGAGAGAGGAATGAGAAACAGAAAAATCTTTAAGAGGAGAAAGCCCTTACAACCAAGTATTGACTGAAATGTTTTACATTTTGTCTCATTCCACTCTTACACTCCTATGCAATCACACTGCATGTTACAGGTAAAGGCAAGTAATACATGCGTGTTTTTAAACTTACATTCTGCCCATCACAGTCCATCGTTTTTTTCATCAATCTTTCATTGCAGTTACAGTAGAAATAGAAAATGTACCGACTTTTCTGTGCAAAATAGCTTCTATCGCAGAGAGAGCATCAGTGAACATAACTTTTTAGCTCTGACCATACATTCTCAATCTAAATGGTTCTGTGGTTTGACTAATCCACTAAGCTGCTATACTATGCTGTGGCTGTGTGCTTATCTGCATCTTAATCTAAACCTCCTGAAGAAAAGCCTCCCTTTGCATCATACTGCCAGCTTGTTCAGGGTAATATCAGCCGACTGTTTTCTGATGCCTGTAGAGTTTGTATATACGCCATAAAAATAAAACTTTGATCTCATTGAAAAATGGAGCTGATTATTTAGTCCTCCAACTAGGCAATGACAGAGATGTTGCAATAATTAACATTGCAGTACTAACGACAACTTAGCTCTCTGCTTAACTTCCTCTTAATTTGATCAATCTTTCTCCAGAGCGCAAAACAACAGAGACCTCCTCTGTGAACAAAGCCTCTGTCATCATAAATGTGATCAAATGTGGTCTATGCTTCTCCAAATATCTCCACGCTCAGATGCTCATGTTATGATCATTATTATGTGTTCCTGTTCTTGGAAATACCCACACCAGAGCTGGAGACCTCATTCCATTTTCTTCCATGCCGTGAAACAAATCAAAAACCCGCTTCGAGTGGCGTCCTTCGATGTCTTCAGTGCTCCCTCATAATGACTATAATATAAACCATTCGACAGGAGCTGGCCGCTGAACTACCAACCAGGGTCCACTTCTGAGTGTGAGTCAGTCAATGCAGAGGGTGACTTCTTCAGATCTCGCATTTTTATCCCTGTGCTGCAAACCCATTTATGAAACGGTGTGAATGAGTAAGTGTTGTTGTTCAATTACTCAGCGAGGGTTTATATGGCCCCATGTGCAAGTTATTTGTTTTCATAGTTTGCTTTGCAGCTGCCAAAGAGCTGCTGACAAATTTCTACACCTTAAGATATTGCTGCAGTGGGAACCAATATAGCTGCTTTCAGCTTCTTCTCTGTTTAGAATTTGCCAGTTTTTTTTTGCAATGGTCTTCAAACTGCAATATATTGTGAATCAAGGCTTTTGTTGGACAGCGAGGACACGCTTATCAAAATGTTGCCCAGAAACGGCTACATTTTACAATAAAACTATAAAACTTCTAAGATATCAGCGTTCAATAATACCACCCAATGCCCCAATTTGATTAAAAAAAATATAAAGTTTGCATAAAACTACCTAAAATTACCTAGTAATATGCAAGCAAGTCTATGTTAGGAATCCAGTGTGTGTGGGCAGTGTGTTTTTTGTGTACTCTCCCTCCACCACCAGGTGGCGCCCTGTTCTCGTTGGTCCTCCCACACACCTGCGGCTGGTTGTGCTCATTACTGAGGACTCTTAAGCAGTGGACTGCCACTACCTCGTTGCCAGAGTGTTTGCTAGTTTTGGGTACTCTAGCCAAGCTGAGTTTAGCTGAGTCAAACTGAATTTTTGTCTCTCTGAGTTCTAACCTTGTTTTTGTCTTTGCCTTTTCAGCAGGAAGTCATCCTGCAAACTGGATTTTTGGCCTTCTCCCACTGGAAGGATTGTTTTGAGCTTCATACTGAGCAGGGGATTAATCTCCACATGACCCATTCAAGTTCTCCTGGGAATCTAAGTGGCAGTCCGCCCGATTGCTCCTCAAGGAACCAACCAAACCAAAAACCTGTCGGCCCTCCAACGAGCCCCCTAATCTCTGGATAAAACCCACACTGACTGGATTCTGGGAAGAGAACCTTTTTCTGCTAACGTGAGTCCAGTTCATCTCAGATATTTTACAAGACGTTGTTCAAAGTTCCCATGGACCCTGAACTAACCTCTGAACTTCCCTTCTCACTTCCAGTTCTGGTTCACCAGCTCTCTGAGTTACCCTGGATCAACATTATTGATTATTTCAATAAACCTGTTAAACTTTTACTCTGGTTCTCTGAGTGGTTTCCTGTATGTGGGTCAGATCTCTTAAAAACACCATGACAGTCACCATGGAACGCTATGCTAAAAGGATACCGCAGACTTTGTGACCTAAAGAGTTGACACACAGGAGTTATTTTAAATGATTCTTCAGGCCAATATAGAGTGATTAAGCCTTTCAATGCTACGAGCGGGGCTCCCCTCTTGAAATACCGACTATGTAAGTTGGGAGAAGGCGCACCGTTGTTGGCCAGTTGTGTGACCCGGAGGAGCGTATTGCTTTAAGGCCACAGGCTCCTATATCGTCATTGAGATAAGGCTTTTCCTCTACTGTTTTTCCGCCATCTTGACTACTGGTCATGGCTGAGCTAACAAAATGTTTAAACCTTCTGAGGAGGATAAAAAGAAAAAATGTGAAAGAGATCGTATGCAAGGAAAATGGATCAGCACTCCACCCCCCACCACATGCCATGTGTGGTTAATTGAAAAATTTTGATAGAAAACATTAATAAACAATCTTTGTTTGTTAATGTTCTCCATCAAAGGAAAATTTCAGTCAGGCCATGATTAAACAGTTTAAAAGTTTGAAAATAAAGGCTTTGAAGATCTCATTTAGCACAGGTCCATCTATCATCTCAATATACAGAGGGATTGGCTAAACTGCAATCCAACCAAATAATCTTTTAAGATTCACACACTTCACAAATATGGCATTTATTGACAACTGGCAGAAACAAAGCTAACATTAAAACAGCCATAAAAGGTTTGATGCACACTTTAAGCGAACATGTAGACGATTCTCTGTTCAGATTAGACTGAACCTAAAATCCTTGGTCAACATGCATTGCAATGTATGTGTTGCAAAGCAGACTGCACGGTGAAACATGGTGAGGGCTGCGTCATGCTGTCCCCTTACAGCAGGAAAATAAAGCTTGTGCCTAAAGGTGAGGGTTTTAAAAAAAAATGACTTATTAAGTGTTACAATGGTTCTTTTTACAGACGATCTACTGTACAAAACTCTACTCTCTTTAAAACAGACTTTCTGCAAAATCAGCATTGCAAGACTATTCTGGTCAGAAAGTGTTTGTCAGTCTTGATAAAATATACAATCAAACATAAAAATATACAATCCAAGCAGGTAAACTTAGAGCCTTGATTAGCAGTCTGCAAGAGGCAAGTTTTTTTTTTAATGTTATACCACAAACTGCAGCCAGTTGTTTCTTAGACACTGCCATTACTTCTTACATCATCCCCCGATTGGTCACAGCAGGCACACTTATCTGGAAATTCCCTCTCGGCCTCTTCCCCTCCCCTGTTCTCCCATTACTCCAATATCCTGCTTTAACTCCTCGTGATGTCACACTGACAGATCCGGACCGCTCTCCGCACCTTCATTTGGTCGACGGTAATTGGAGAGGCATGACACAAGTAAAACACAGCTGGATTGGATTTTGAGTCCAAATGTAAATTCGATTTACTTAGGAAACGTATGCACCTTTTCGCTCCAGGCATCAAACCTTTTTCCTCTAATTCTCCTTCACAACGTCGCTGAATGGGAACAATATAGAATGGGCTAAAGTGCATTTAAAACTGGTGAGGCCTTCTGGTCACACACGGAGTAACAATTCGTTTTAATAATCAGCTAACTGTTATTTCTTACAGCTTAAATCGAGCTTTTTAATGTTATAACTATAGTTAATCCATGTAAGAAGGTTTTGTCCTTTACATTAGCTCATTAAACATGGTGCCAAATAATGCAGCTCAAATTGTATCCAAAAGCTTGAAAATAACAAGCTAAAGAGACGCCATGCTCCATGTCTGTCTGCATTGGCAACCGCCCTGAGCTCTCTAATAAGAATCTTAAGTTGACATTAAGTTTCTCCTGGAGCAAAACCCTTGTTGGTGCTGTCTGCTGGCTAATTGTAATAATAATTGTGGTTCTGGCTCAACTTGGCCGGAGCTCTGACCCAAACCTGCTTTGAGCGGATTAGGGATAATGAAATAATTGCCCCTAATGTTGTTTTCCCCACTGAGCAGCCAGGGAAACCTGTAGCCTCAGACGAAATGGCATCAACATTAATTTGGTCTCCATCAGCGGCATTTTCCACTTTAATTGAAATTTAGATTGTTGTTGACCCCCTGGGTGAGGTTTGGTGGACCGAGCCGGGGAGAGGCTGGATCTTGTGCAACAATAATGGGGTGGGCTGGCCGGAGGATGTCATCTATCCGTCATTCTGTCTGTGTGCCTGTGTTAGTTTGTTTTCTCACAAATAAAGGAATTTCAGGCCATTTATATTCCTCCAGCACTTTAGCCACTTCTGCGTATGTATATTTGTGATAATGTGATATGCAAATAATAATAATTGGACTTTATTGATCATATTGGAGAAACTTATCTCTACATTTATACCATCCTCTTGGGGAACAGTGGGTTGCCATCGTCGGGCGCCAGAGAGCAATTGGGGGTTAAGGGTCTTGATCAGAGGGCCAGAGTGGTAGTCTGTGGGAGTGGGTTTTAAACTCACAACCTCAGGAATCCCAATTCTATGCCCTAACTACTACTGTAGGCTGCCGCTCCTCCTCTGTGTCTGTACTCGTTTTAAGTGTAACTCGGAGATGTGGGGTGATGGTGGGAAGTTCTTTCTTGGCTGTTCCCGATTACAACCTGGGTTGGTGGAAGAAGTTTGTCTGATCATGCTAAAAACCACATCTTCCTTCATTTCAGCCTGGGATACACTTCCAGATCTCTTTGTAATAATCTAATGGTTCAAAGGTGCTGTGCAAAAATGTATGAAATCTAATTTTGAGGTTTCCAGGTCTGGATAAACACAGAAAAAGTGTAGAGGGATAATTTCTTTTTTTCTTTTTTTTACCTTTGGGCGGTTTAATAAAGAATGAAGTTCCTTTCCTCTTGTTCCATCATTTCTTTTATACATCCTTCTTTTCATCATCTGCTTCTTGTGCTCCTACATCCTTTAATGCGTTCCTTCTCCTTTGTTTTTTGTCCTACCACTCTTTCTTACACTCGCTCTTGTTCTGTTATTTCTTCCAATCCTTTCTTGTGTCCTTTTTGTGTACCTCCATGTCCACATTCTTTCCTTCCTTCCTTCTTTCTTCTACCCACTCTTATCATCACTTTTCCATCCAATTCTTCCATCTTCCATCACGCTTATCCCAACCAGGATCATGAGGGGGGGCTGGTGCTTATCTCCGTGCTTATCTCCAGCTGTCTACGTGCAGGACAGGTCACCAGTCCATCACAGAGACAAACAACCATTCACGCACACCTACAGAGAATTTTAGGAAAGCTAATTAACCTGACACCCATGTTTTTAGACTGTGGCAGGAAGCCAGAGTACCCAGAGAGAACCCATGCATGCTCAGGGAGAATATGCAAACTCCATGCAGAAAGACCCCGAGCTGCGAATCAAACCCGGAACCTTCTTGCTGCAAGGTAGAAGGGCTACGAACTGTGCCATAGTCTCTTTTCTTCATTCCTTAATTCATATTTAAAATCTGCTGTGAAAGTGTGTGACTGAAACTTGACTAAAAGTTAAATCTGACAAAGTCTATATATTTTCTATTTAACAAAGGGAAGGGGTTGTTTTAAATGAAATGGTGAAAAAATGAGTAAATACTGGTTGTCTGTTTAAATTATCTACTCTTGTCATGGTTACATTTACTGCCTTTTTTAGGCTAATTTCCAAGTAAAGATGTTTTTCTTTTCTTTATGTCTGCTAACATAAAATTTATGCTTTGGTCTCTTTATTATTTCATTAACCTGAAGAATGCTTGAGGCAGGAGAGTGCAATTTGTTGTAAGGGAACAGGGGCATTGTGATGGTCTCTGTGTTATTTTCCCCCCAGAAAAATAGTTATAAGCGTCCCTCCGTTTCAGAAAATTACATGCATGATTGACCAAATAGGCAGCTTTAAAGCTCGCAACCCAAAGGTGAAGAACCAAGGTCATTCAGGTGAACATCAGCTATTCCTTGTCTATGTGTTTGGCTTCACAAGTGGATGTTCTTGCATGAATGGCACCCTTGGCTAATCCACAGTTTTTTCCTCTCTGTCAGGTTGTGTAGATGTTTTTTTAAGGACCCAAATGCAGAGACGGAAGCAGAAGAGATTTCTTGCAAATTTAATAACCAAAATGCCAACAGAAGCAAAAGTCCACAAACAAAATACAGAAAAAACAAATCAGGGAAAACACACATGAGGAGCACAGAAAGAATGAGGAACCAGCAAACAGTAACTGAAGAGGAGGAGTATAAATGGGAGACTGAACAAAAACCAGGCTAATCAGCAGATTGGGAGCAGGTGTGGACAGAGGAATCTAGAAGGGAGCTAGGAGAAGGAGACTGACAGAGGGAAATAGGTCAAAAGAGGTAAACAAGAAAAATATAATAATTCAAATACAAAAAAAAAAAAACTAGAATAACATGAAATGGAAGTAAAACTAATGACAAATTAAAAAAAAAACATGACACTGACATTGCTCAAATTTAACAACAAAAGAGGAGAACTGAGAAACTTTTGGCTGCTTACTCGATTTAACAACAAAAAAATATTCAGGCTACTTATGGTGGACCGGACACATGAAGAGAGAGAGATAGAAAAGGAGAGAAATATCCTACAGCTAAAGCCTCCTAGCACTCCTGCCTCAGGAAAACAAAAAAAAATATGCTCAGGCATCACAGGTTCCATCTTTGTGCCATCAACGTGTTTCTGGGTCATTTTAAATTCTAACATTGTCTTTTTGCATGCAGAAAACAAAGTTCTAGTTTGTTCTCGTCTGGCCACAGTACTTATTCTTGAAAAACTTTAAACAGTATGTTTGATGGTTTTCTTTCAGTGGTTGCTTTATGTTTGCAGATCTTCTGTCCAGCTTAATGGAGGTGGAGCTGCTGTTTGATCAATAATGGCTGCAATCTACGATAAGGTGGCAAAAAATTGTCACTCAGAAGTTCGTCTGGATGGATAATCATGTTAGCGTCTTTGGAGTACATGTCTCTGTGAAGCTTACACATAAGTCCCAATATAAATACTTGTTCTAATAGTCACTAAAACTCAGGCACAGCTTAGCATGCCTTTGCTATTCCAGCAAAGGCTTATTAAGCATGCAGCCAAAGTGAAATGGGATTTTTCCTGCTACCAGGAGGGATTATTTTTTGCCATGGTTACCAACAAAGCTGCATTTGTTGTCAAGAGTTGAAGCAATCATCAGAAAACCTGTGTGTTCAATCCTTTTAAAACCCATAACTTGCATTGCTTCCTGGGAGGATGTATGGTTTTATGATAAGGAATAATTGCTCTGCTCAGAAAGGATCAGACCCTTTCTCAGGTTATTAATGATCAATGAAGTTATGGTTTTACTAATCAAAGCATCTGATAGTGACCTTAACTTAACGTAAGGAGTTACCAGTTGGAAACAGTCAAATTCACACTTAAAAGCATCAAACAGCAGGAGGTTATCAAATTGAAACATGTTTTACTTGTTTGCTCTTACAGAGGTAGCAATGTTGAAGAAGCTAAATATACATACCTACGCTATCAAAATCCATTTCTCCATAGCTTCTTCACAACTATTACAAACATGAAGGTTTAGTTATTATATAATCTCATTTCAAATGTAAAGCTTGGTGTTTGTAAAAGTTTGAAACCAATTTGCTTTGCAAAAGCCACTCACCTTCTTTCTACAGTGTATTTGGATGCCTTGGTTTTAAAAGCTTGGGATGTTTTTTTTAACCCCATCTTGCTCTACTTTCTTCACAGCGTCCCTTTGATGCCTTCACAGAACAACAGTGTTTAGACTGTTGAAAGAGGATTAAGTTGAACCCCTTAATTGTCAGGGCAACACAGGTCTCCTCACAGAGCAAATTTCTTACTTCTAAGCATCATAGTTCCATCTTCAAGAACTAAAAACTAATCACCTTTACATAAACCCCATGCTCTACTCCAAATGGTTAAAGTAGAGGATCTAAGTAAATCTAGGCATTCTTCGTTTTTTATCTGGAATCGTGCATTTTTTAACCTTGCGCTGCAGGCTGGATTGTCGCGAGACCTAAGTTTTCAGTCTCACAACAAATCCATCTTGAAAGACTCTTGCTAATACATCCATCTCATAACAACCAGCGAGTCAAACCAATGACATGCCAGCAGTGTTTTTTGGGGCGGGACACGTAGAAGGGCCTTGCTGTGGCAAACATGGCTACACTAAAGGACTCACTGTCAATACCGCATTTGAATCGGTTTTAGCTAAAATAGCAACAATTTCACGTTTAAAAAAAGAGCAAAGAGAAGCACTTGGTGCATTTGTAGGTGGGAAAGATGTTTGTGTTTTTTTTCTGACAGGATTTGGAAAAGGTTCGATTTATCAGCTTACTCCGGAAGTTATGGAAATGTCACAATTCACTGCTACGATTGGCTGAAAACGTACGAGGGGCGTTCAATAAGTAATGCCCCTGGGCCAATTCCAGATGTTTAATCGAGCTGAAAGTGAAGTATTTTAAATCTCTTTAGATTAAATAGCAAATTACAGCTCTGAGCTAATTGTGGTTTCTGATTTACTGATGTTAAAACTGAGTCAAGTCTGAGTTTTTGAAAGGACACACACAATGGGAGACTTTTGATCAAATGAAAGTAACTTAAAGTGATAATGTCCCATAATATAACCTTGTAAAAAATTTTGCAAGGTCATATAAGGCATCATCGCCATAAGTTTCTTTTATTTCATCAAAAGTCTCCTGAGGTGTGAAAAACCGGATCACTGCTCGACACTC
>NW_015151166.1:437437-439134 GCF_000732505.1 Cyprinodon variegatus | reverse complement strand
GAAAAGGGACAAGAAGAGAGGGACACAACCTAGAACAGATAATGGATGTCTATTTAACATCTCTGTGTCTCTATAATGGGTCAATTCAGAGGGACCCCTGCCTGTCTTTGCCTAGGGCCCCACATTTCCTGTATCCGCCCCTGCCCTTTACTCATTTCCATTAGTTTGATCTGGCTGATATTTTGCATGTGTATTTATTTATATCTGTTTAGATTAGTATTAATTTCATTTCTGAAACAGTTGCTGCTTCTGATTTGCAGGTTTTTGAACTGAGTAAAGTCCTAATTGGAGTCTGATGAGCAGGGATCCGGTTTTTCTATGCCCCATCATATGACCCTGTAAAGTGTTTTATAAGGTCATATGATGGGGCGTCATCACAATTAGTTCAGAGCTGTAATTTGCCATTCCATCCATAAACATATAAATAATTGCAACATTTCAGCAATATCAAACAACTGGAAGTGGATCAGGGGCATTGCTTATTGAACGCCCCTCATAGCGTGTCGGCTCATGCCATAAAATTCTGTTTGTTTCCTAGAAGAGAAAATTACACAATATTTTTTCTCTGAATTCAGTTTTTTTATATTTTGTTGATTCCAGGTTCATCTCGGAGATGTTGCACATATTTAAGTGAAGAGGTCCAACCTTCACCATCCTACTGATACCTTTAAAAAAGATGGAGACCTTTTAGAGCCACTGATGATCCAAGCATCTGGTTCTGAACAGAATCAAGAACCCAACCCGCCTTCTAACCAATCAGAACACCTGAGCTGCTCATCCTGACCCTGTTTAAACCAGGCCTGGTTGGTTCTGGCAGCTGAAGCAGCTCTGCAGGCCTTCAATGCCTGAAGGCATCAGAATCATTTCTGGCCTCCTTTCTGCATCTCTGCTGGAGCCAACAAGATGATCTAATATGGTTAGAAGCAAAGCAGAGTAACAATAATGTCCCTCATAGCGAAGCAGTTAATCCCTGAGAGGAGAACCAACCGACACGCTGCTGATCAGGAAAGAACGCCAAGCGACACAAACATGAGGCGTCAGAAATGCTTTCATCACTCCGAAGGTTTAGTTTGTTCACGATCTGGATGAATAACGGCTAAAAATGTAATAACATCCAGGTTTACAGGCTGAGGGGAGCAAACGCTGCGCAAATACATTCATTTACAGCAAATTGAAAAAGTCCTGCAAACACAGATATGGACAGAGGTGGTGTGTTTTACTACAGGAAATAAATAATAGTAAAACATATTTGTTAAAAAAAAAAACTCATATTCTGATTAACTGATCTACTCCCAGGGGTGTCAGGTAACAAAGTTCAAATACAGCTAACAGAGTATTTGTACTTAAGTAGAAATGTTGGCTATCTTTACTGGAGTAATTTTTTTAGACAACTTTTTACTTCTACTTGTGTTCATCCTAAAGACCAAACCCCCAGACTAAATCTGAGCAGAGTGTCTGCAGGTCAATGCAGCGAGGAAGGATCTGATCTTTATATTTGAGAAACCAAACAACCTCTCCACAGACGCATGGACCAACACAGAAGAGCGCCTCCTCTGGACAAGAGGGGGGGGACTCCGATTTCAGCTTTCAAAAACCTACAATGCTAGCCTGGGTGCCATTCCCAACTTAGTCCCGCCCACAACGTTTGAGGTTGGGAAGTTCGGTCTGGCATTGCTCAACAGTAGCGCGAGTATGCT
>NW_015151166.1:432741-434355 GCF_000732505.1 Cyprinodon variegatus | reverse complement strand
GTGGAAATGGGTTTGGCTGGAATTAAAGGACAGATTCTAATATCTCTGCCGTAGAACAGAAGTGAGAATTAATAGAAAGTTATCGTCACTGGAGGATTTAAATGGTAAATATGCTTCATTCTCATTCCAGAAATATGAACAAATTATATCCCAAAAACATTGATCAATTTAGTTCAAGGTTGCCTCATTAATATTCCAGTTAACTAAACTTAAAAATACATTTATTGAAGGAATAAATATAATAGACTAAAAAAGAAAAAACATCTTTTTAAGAAAAGTGGCAACAAATATCTTATTTCTTAATCCAATTAAAAGACTTTCTCCAAAAATCATATCCATGCATTTAGAACCAAATATCTTAAATTTGCTATTCTGCAAAATATAGAGGGATTAATTCCAGAACTTTAAATGACATTTATCCTTCCAATAATTCTAATGCTCCACATTTAGATGCACTATAGATAAATATCATCTATGTGATCAAGAAGAAGAATGAACTGAACTTTATTTTATTGGACTTAGACTTTTATTTATTTAAATTAAGGAAGAGGCAACTTAAAAAAAAAGTTTTAAAGAGGTGAAAAACTAGACAGAGTTACTGGAGAGGCAGCCGTCTCCACATCGCCATGGCAACAAACATTTTTATCCTCAGTTCAAAAGCAGATACTCTCTAAATCCTTAAACATTAATTTATCTCCCCAATTTTATCAAGCGCTCTGCAATAGAATGTGATATTATTGCCCAAAATAAACAAATATAAAAAGGAAATAAATAATTAGTAATTAGTAATTAAGTCTAGTGAATGTTCCTTTTCAATGTTTATATCTTTATTTAACTATCTAATTTACTATTGAATAGATTTCTTTTCTTTTTTATTGCTATTTTGCACATTATTACATATTCTGTTTAACTAAGTATTTTTTTGTTGTGGAACATAACAGATTTTGCAGATATATCCTTTTTAAAAATAAATTGTTTAGATTTACTTATATCTTTCTAGCCCTTTTATTGCATTTGCTGTTATTTGTTCCTGCTGCCGGTGGTTTTCACCTTTATTCTAATCTGTTTTCTCATTAGTGTCTTTGTTCACTTTACAATAAAAGAAGAAAAAAAAGGAAATAAAATAAAACAGCAGTGAGAAGTGTCAACTGTCATGGTTGCTAGGCAACAGAGCATGCAGGCGGTGAATCCGGAGCAGGCTGGACCTGTTTGAATTCATTATTTTCACGGACCTGGAAGGACCTGGTCCAGGTAGACCAGGTCCTTGGAGGACACAGCCTCTGGGAGTAAATCAAAAAATTATTAAATCAATCATTTATATCATCTGTGATGGAAACAGAAACTAAAATCCTCGTTTTTAACCAATAAACTCGCCTCTTTGCTGTTTCCACTTAGACAAACTTTGTTCATGTTGCCGTCTACAACAGGAAGCTTCAACGTCTGCAGTTTTTCAACAGTGAATTAAAAGTTTACAGCTTTGAAATGAACATTTGCATTTATAAAGCGCAGCACTGACCAGAGGTTAATGGTGCAAATGTAGTAGAAACTTTGGGTTGAGTTCTATATGAAGGGATTTGAAAACTTTGCAATGTATTGCAAATATAATGTTTACAA
>NW_015151166.1:429481-430895 GCF_000732505.1 Cyprinodon variegatus | reverse complement strand
TCTACTGAACTGGAATTTGTATTACACTTGTTTTTGGCTGATGTTTGCCAACCATTCATGCAATTTTATTTATTTTTTTTAATTAATAATCGATACTTGGCGTCAAGAATCGATGCAGTATATCACGAAAATTAGAATCACGATGCATCATCATGACGATTATTTTTCACACCCCTACTTCTAATGAGGTTTATAGACGGTCACCCAGTGGAACCTCATGGACACATGATGGTGGTCGACTTGTTACGGTCCGTTATCGGGCTCCGGGTCGTAGAGTCTCACCTCATTAGTAAACAGACACATTGCAAATAAAAAATATTCAAAGCTGAGAAACCTTGTTTGGTAATATTCTGTGAATATTTATAAAAGTGAGAAAAAGTTGTGTTTTGTTTGTTTTTTAACATATTTTTAATTTTTGTGAGTTTGTTTTCCAAAGTGGGTGCCTGAGCAGAAGCCTTGGCCTAGTCAAAGTCAGGGAAGCAAACATTGGCTGACCATGAGCAGTTCTCACATTGCAGCGATCAGAACCTGCAGTCCGGCTCTGCAGAAGCAGGCGGTGCAGCTGGCAGCATATCTATGATCTCTCAACACCTTCACATCCACAGTCTGATTAACCAGACCCATCCCCCGCCCCAGGACTACTGTCAGGCCTCCAACTCAGAGCTTAGTGCTCATAAATCTGTTCAGAGCGCAGCGCCGGGGGGCCACTCTCATCCAGGTTCTGGGATGATCTCACCGCTCCGGCACCAGGATGACTCCCTGAGCTCCAGCTTAGCAACCCGATCCAATCGGTTCAGTTTACGCTCACCCTGAGAACCGCAGCGTCCCTGAAAAACGACAGAAACAAGACGCTGGGATCTTCAAGCACTGCCAGAACCTGTCTTTATGACAGAAAGGCAGATTAGAGCAGACATAAAAAACCTCTCCCTCTGTGCCCTTTGGCCAGGCACTGAACCCCTGCTACCTCTCAGATCCGGTTCTGCATGTTCCTTCACGTCTCCAGCAGAGTCTGCAGAGGGTCAAATAACATCAACATCATTCAGACCGACCCGTTAGTCTCAGAGGGAGGAAAAGGTTCTGATGTGCAGAAATACTCTGATAAAAACCACAGCTGGATGATTCCCTGTGAAACCCTGACTGATCCTGAACCACCGACGGGCCAATCAGAACTAAAAGAACACTTTCCTGAGCTTCACGCTCTCCAGCCTCCAGTCCTCCTTTAGTGAAGCTGGTTCAGCAGAGAAGGACCAAAGAAGCCGGACCTGCCTGAACGTTCTGGGTCTCTAATTACACCAGGATGGATCACAGGAACACCGAGGAGAGGCAGGAATCAGAACAGAACTCAGGTTACCGGTCTCTGGAGTTTTAGGGGAATTATTCTGGAAATTACCAAACAGAAAGGAGGGGGTCTGAT